>NW_028133846.1:0-43000 GCF_964662115.1 Mustela nivalis | reverse complement strand
TTTCCTTGGAGAGGGCAGGCACAATCTTTCGCTGTTTGGTCCAGAGGCCCTAGCCTGGATGTTGTGTGGGTCCAGGCTGTGGGCACAGAAGTCTGAATACACAAACTCAGCTTATGAGTGGCGCCTACGGTATAGCGGGCCGGATGTACAGCCCGAGAGGGAGCTCCTGGGCCTCTGAAACAAGGGCGAGTGGGAGGCGTTCCTCCAGGCTTTTGTCTCTGGATGTTGTGTCCGGGATAGCCGTGGATTGGAGCGGTGGCCTCAGGTACTGTGGACGAGTATCCCTCTCTGGGGATTTGTCCCAGCTCCCAAGACTTTGGGGTCATTTTGTGGGAAGGGTGGAGTCGTGTTGTCTGGCTCATGGGTCTCTCCAAGAAAGGGATTCCAGAGCAGAGCTCCAGGTACGGGCGGGGCGACTGGAAAATTCAAACCGTGGTGAGGATTGGGTGCATAGGGGCTTGGCAAGCCCCATATGAGGGCTCTTGGTCCAGGGCCTGACAGGCCTTTCTTTGACATGGGGCTCATGCTGAGGGTCACAGTTTGAATTTGTGCCCAAGCAGCACTCAAGTTTGGGCGTGGCTTCAGGGGCCATGAAGGTTTCTCCCACCCTGAAGGTGTGACTCCATGCCAAGAGCAAGCTTGACAGCCATGGGAAGGAGGAGTTCTGTTTTGTGCTTGCTATACCCAGCTGTGTGGAGAATTGATATAATGTCTAGGTTCAGATATCTGAAAACCAAGGTTAGGATGAGGTGACGGCATAAGACCATGGCGTGTCCGAAGTGCTGGGTGTGCGGCCAGCTGTCTCCTTGTCTGTCTGGACGTCTGGCTTCAGGCTGTGTCAGGCAGAGCATGAGTGCCCAGAGCAGCCTATCCAGTTCGGGTACCATCGAGGACCGAGCAGGTTGATCCTCACTGGGTTTTCTGGAGAGCCCCACAGGGAAACGTTTTTCTTCCGTTGGGCAGACACTGGGCTGGGTTTTGGTTCCGGAGTTCCTAGTCCGGAGGGCTTGTTTGCCAGGAGTGGGAGGAAGGAAGTCTGAAAACACAAGCTAGCGTGAGGTTTGGGACCGAGGGCACGGCAGGCCCACTCTGCAGAGGCTGAATCGAGATCTCCTGCACTGAGGTCATGTCAACTATGAGACGTGCCTCAGGCTAGAGTTCTTGTCCAGCATGGCCTCATCCTGAAGGGTGTGGGGGCTTCATGAGGCCAGAAAGTTTTGCCTACGATGGGATTTGTGACTGCTCCAAAACTGAAGGTTACCTTCTGCACGACAGTCGAGTCCTATTGGATGGTTCCAAGAGGCCCCATATGGAAAGACTCGAGAGCAGGTGTCTAAGCATGGATGCCTGGGAACGCCACCTCATATTCCCACTCTTTAGTCAGGACAAGGCAGGCTCAATCTGCGGGCTCCTGGGTGAGCTACCCAGAGGGGAGAGTTGAAATGGACTCTCCTGAAGATGAGTCCTACTGTGGCTTGGTGGCCTGGGAGACCTTGGAATGTGGAGGTGGCTCAGGGACTCTGCAGGATTCTCCAACATGAGGTGTTTGACACGGCTCCAACAAGGCAACTTCCCATGTGGAGACGAGAGGAGTTCTGTTCCGTGCCTCAGGAAAGCCCCATACCCTGTTCTTCGAACCAAAGCCTCTGAGGAGTGACACCTGGAAACCAAAGCAAGAGTTGAGACTACGGCCTAAAGGCCTGTCCGGCTCAACCTTCTATCTCTGTTGACATCTGTGTGCATGCATTCATGGATGTATCTGCTCAGCTTGTGTCCGAATGCCCCTGTGAGTCCAGTGAGGCTCCCAGTAGTGGGATGTCCTCGGAGGCCTTGAGGTTTCTCATATTCTGGAGGTGTGTGGCCAAAGGAATGGACACAGTTTCCCAGGAGAGAGCAGGCACGGTCCTGTGCTATGGCTCCAGAGGACCCAGCCTAGAGGCTGTGTTTGCCAGGGCTGTGGGGACAGATGTCTGAAAAAGCAAACTTGGCTCAGCTAGGGGCCAATGTAATGGCAGGCCTGATCTCTAGTCCGTGAGGGGAGATCCTCTGGAAATCAAAGTAGGGCAAGTGGCAGGCAGTCACTCAGGATTTTGTCTCTGGGTGTTGCATTTACAGTGTCCGGTCAGGGTAGGGGTTGTCTCAGAGGCCGAGGAAGAGCCTTCCTCTCGGGGGATTGTCCAAGCTCCCAAGTGTTTGTGTTCATTCTGTGGGAATGAAGAGTACTGTTTTCTGCCACAGGGGACACCCCAGGAGAGGGACTCTAGAGCACAGCAGTGGGTTCCCTCAACTGGAATACACACCATCTAGTTAGTCCTGGGTGCCTATGGGCATGGCAAGCCACATATGCGGGCTCTTGGTCCAGTCACTGAGATGCGTTACTTGAATAAGGTACTCACGCTGAGGGTCACAATGTGTGTTTGTGCCCAAGGCGGACCTCACGCTTGGGCGTGGCCTCATGGGCCATGCCGTTTTCTCCTACACTGGAGGTTTGACTCACTGCCAGCAGCAAGGTTTCTTGCCATGGGGAAGGAGGGGTTCTGACTTGTGCATCAGGTTCCCCCCTGTGCAGGGATTGGAGATAAGGTCTAGGTTCCGATGACTGAAAACCCAGGTTGGGAATGGATGGTGGCCTAAGGCAGTGGCGGGTCCAATGTGCTGGGTGTGCAGCCAGCTCTGTCGGTGTCTGTTGGAAGGTCTGGGCTCAGGCTATTTGCGACAGAGCATCACTGTTTAAGGTAGCCTATGCAATTGGGGTGTTGCCGAGGGCCAAGCAGTTTGATCCTCATTTGGGGTTTCTGGGCAGCGCCATAGACAAGGTTTTTCTCCTGGGAGGCAGGCACAGTGCTTCATTGTGGCCCCAGAATTCCCAGTAGGGAGGGTTTGTGGGCCAGGAGTGTGAGGACGGAAGTCTGAAAACACAAGCTAGTGTGAGGATTGGAGCCAAGGGCAGAGCAGGCCCACTCTGCAGAGGCTGAATCAAAATCTCCTGCATCTGAAGTCAGGCTGAGGATCAGACGTTGGCTGAGGCTGGAGTATGTGTCCATGATGGCACCTTCATGAAGTGGGGGCCTCATGAGGCCAAGGAAGTTTTCCCACGCTGAGTTTGGAGGTTGCCCCAAACCACAAGGTTTCCTTCTGCGGGACATTCGAGTCCTGTTGCATGGCTCCAGGACATATCATATGGAAGGACTGGAGAGCAGGGTTCGAAGGATGGATCCCTGTACTGCATGCCTCGCATTCCCATTGGCTATTAGCGACAAGATATGTTTGATCTGCTGCCTCTGGAACACGCGACCCAGCGGGCTGAGTTGAAATGGCCTCTCCTGAGGATGCGTCATAATGTGCGTTTGGGTCCATGGAGACCTTGGAATGTGCTGGTTGTTCAGTGGCCCTGCGGAACTCTCCTACCTGAAGTGTTTGATACATCCCAGTAAGAAGGCTGCCCATGTGGAGATGAGAGATGTTTGGTTTGGTGCCTCAGAAAAGCCCCATGTGCTGGTCTACGAAAACAGTCCTCTGAGAACGGAAACATGGAAACCAAAGCTAAGGTTCAGATTAGGGCCTGGGGGCCTGTCTATTTCAACCTTCTGTCTCTGGGGACACTGTCTGAGAGTCTACGTGGAGATAGTTGCTCCGCTGGTGTCAGAGAACCCCTCTTAGTCCAGGGTGGCCTATACTATTGATGGCCTCAGGGACCTTGGAGCTTTTCCCTAACCTGTAGGGTTGTGGTCAATGGATTGGGCACACTTTCCTTGGAGAGGGCAGGCACAATCTTTCGCTGTTTGGTCCAGAGGCCCTAGCCTGGATGTTGTGTGGGTCCAGGCTGTGGGCACAGAAGTCTGAATACACAAAATCAGCTTATGAGTGGCGCCTAGTGTATGGCCGGCCGGATGTACAGCCCGAGAGGGAGCTCCTGGGCCTCTGAAACAAGGGCGAGTGGGAGGCGTTCCTCCAGGCTTTTGTCTCTGGATGTTGTGTCCGGGATAGCCGTGGATTGGAGCGGTGGCCTCAGGTACTGTGGACGAGTATCCCTCTCTGGGGATTTGTCCCAGCTCCCAAGACTTTGGGGTCATTTTGTGGGAAGGGTGGAGTCGTGTTGTCTGGCTCATGGGTCTCTCCAAGAAAGGGATTCCAGAGCAGAGCTCCAGGTACGGGCGGGGCGACTGGAAATTTCAAACCGTGGTGAGGATTGGGTGCATAGGGGCTTGGCAAGCCCCATATGAGGGCTCTTGGTCCAGGGCCTGACAGGCCTTTCTTTGACATGGGGCTCATGCTGAGGGTCACAGTGTGAATTTGTGCCCAAGCAGCACTCAAGTTTGGGCGTGGCTTCAGGGGCCATGAAGGTTTCTCCCACCCTGAAGGTGTGACTCCATGCCAAGAGCAAGCTTGACAGCCATGGGGAAGGAGGAGTTCTGTTTTGTGCTTGCTATACCCAGCTGTGTGGAGAATTGATATAATGTCTAGGTTCAGATATCTGAAAACCAAGGTTAGGATGAGGTGACGGCATAAGACCATGGCGTGTCCGAAGTGCTGGGTGTGCGGCCAGCTGTCTCCTTGTCTGTCTGGACGTCTGGCTTCAGGCTGTGTCAGGCAGAGCATGAGTGCCCAGAGCAGCCTATCCAGTTCGGGTACCATCGAGGACCGAGCAGGTTGATCCTCATTGGGTTTTCTGGAGAGCCCCACAGGGAAACGTTTTTCTTCCGTTGGGCAGACACTGGGCTGGGTTTTGGTTCCGGAGTTCCTAGTCCAGAGGGCTTGTTTGCCAGGAGTGGGAGGAAGGAAGTCTGAAAACACAAGCTAGCGTGAGGTTTGGGACCGAGGGCACGGCAGGCCCACTCTGCAGAGGCTGAATCGAGATCTCCTGCACTGAGGTCATGTCAACTATGAGACGTGCCTCAGGCTAGAGTTCTTGTCCAGCATGGCCTCTTTCTGAAGGGTGTGGGGGTTCATGAGGCCAGAAAGTTTTGCCTACGATGGGATTTGTGAACTGCTCCAAAACTGAAGGTTACCTTCTGCACGACAGTCGAGTCCTATTGGATGTTTCCAAGAGGCCCCATATGGAAAGACTCGAGAGCAGGTGTCTAAGCATGGATGCCTGGGAACGCCACCTCATATTCCCACTCTTTAGTCAGGACAAGGCAGGCTCAATCTGCGGGCTCCTGGGTGAGCTACCCAGAGGGGAGAGTTGAAATGGACTCTCCTGAAGATGAGTCCTACTGTGGCTTGGTGGCCTGGGAGACCTTGGAATGTGGAGGTGGCTCAGGGACTCTGCAGGATTCTCCAACATGAGGTGTTTGACACGGCTCCAACAAGGCAACTTCCCATGTGGAGACGAGAGGAGTTCTGTTCCGTGCCTCAGGAAAGCCCCATACCCTGTTCTTCGAACCAAAGCCTCTGAGGAGTGACACCTGGAAACCAAAGCAAGAGTTGAGACTACGGCCTAAAGGCCTGTCCGGCTCAACCTTCTATCTCTGTTGACATCTGTGTGCATGCATTCATGGATGTAGCTGCTCAGCTTGTGTCCGAATGCCCCTGTGAGTCCAGTGAGGCTCCCAGTAGTGGGATGTGCTCGGAGGCCTTGAGGTTTCTCATATTCTGGAGGTGTGTGGCCAAAGGAATGGACACAGTTTCCCAGGAGAGAGCAGGCACGGTCCTGTGCTATGGTTCCAGAGGACCCAGCCTAGAGGCTGTGTTTGCCAGGGCTGTGGGGACAGATGTCTGAAAAAGCAAACTTGGCTCAGCTAGGGGCCAATGTAATGGCAGGCCTGATCTCTAGTCCGTGAGGGGAGATCCTCTGGAAATCAAAGTAGGGCAAGTGGCAGGCAGTCACTCAGGATTTTGTCTCTGGGTGTTGCATTTACAGTGTCCGGTCAGGGTAGGGGTTGTCTCAGAGGCCGAGGAAGAGCCTTCCTCTCGGGGGATTGTCCAAGCTCCCAAGTGTTTGTGTTCATTCTGTGGGAATGAAGAGTACTGTTTTCTGCCACAGGGGACACCCCAGGAGAGGGACTCTAGAGCACAGCAGTGGGTTCCCTCAACTGGAATACACACCATCTAGTTAGTCCTGGGTGCCTATGGGCATGGCAAGCCACATATGCGGGCTCTTGGTCCAGTCACTGAGAGGCGTTACTTGAATAAGGTACTCACGCTGAGGGTCACAATGTGTGTTTGTGCCCAAGGCGGCCTCACGCTTGGGCGTGGCCTCATGGGCCATGCCGTTTTCTCCTACACTGGAGGTTTGACTCACTGCCAGCAGCAAGGTTTCTTGCCATGGGGAAGGAGCGGTTCTGACTTGTGCATCAGGTTCCCCCCTGTGCAGGGATTGGAGATAAGGTCTAGGTTCCGATGACTGAAAACCCAGGTTGGGAATGGATGGTGGCCTAAGGCAGTGGCGGGTCCAATGTGCTGGGTGTGCAGCCAGCTCTGTCGGTGTCTGTTGGAAGGTCTGGGCTCAGGCTATTTGCGACAGAGCATCACTGTTTAAGGTAGCCTATGCAATTGGGGTGTTGCCGAGGGCCAAGCAGTTTGATCCTCCTTTGGGTTTTCTGGGCAGCGCCATAGACAAGGTTTTTCTCCTGGGAGGCAGGCACAGTGCTTCATTGTGGCCCCAGAATTCCCAGTAGGGAGGGTTTGTGGGCCAGGAGTGTGAGGACGGAAGTCTGAAAACACAAGCTAGTGTGAGGATTGGAGCCAAGGGCAGTGCAGGCCCACTCTGCAGAGGCTGAATCAAAATCTCCTGCATCTGAAGTCAGGCTGAGGATCAGACGTTGGCTGAGGCTGGAGTATGTGTCCATGATGGCACCTTCATGAAGTGGGGGCCTCATGAGGCCAAGGAAGTTTTCCCACGCTGAGTTTGGAGGTTGCCCCAAACCACAAGGTTTCCTTCTGCGGGACATTCGAGTCCTGTTGCATGGCTCCAGGACATATCATATGGAAGGACTGGAGAGCAGGGTTCGAAGGATGGATCCCTGTACTGCATGCCTCGCATTCCCATTGGCTATTAGCGACAAGATATGTTTGATCTGCTGCCTCTGGAACACGCGACCCAGCGGGCTGAGTTGAAATGGCCTCTCCTGAGGATGCGTCATAATGTGCGTTTGGGTCCATGGAGACCTTGGAATGTGCTGGTTGTTCAGTGGCCCTGCGGAACTCTCCTACCTGAAGTGTTTGATACATCCCAGTAAGAAGGCTGCCCATGTGGAGATGAGAGATGTTTGGTTTGGTGCCTCAGAAAAGCCCCATGTGCTGGTCTACGAAAACAGTCCTCTGAGAACGGAAACATGGAAACCAAAGCTAAGGTTCAGATTAGGGCCTGGGGGCCTGTCTATTTCAACCTTCTGTCTCTGGGGACACTGTCTGAGAGTCTACGTGGAGATAGTTGCTCCGCTGGTGTCAGAGAACCCCTCTTAGTCCAGGGTGGCCTATACTATTGATGGCCTCAGGGACCTTGGAGCTTTTCCCTAACCTGTAGGGTTGTGGTCAATGGATTGGGCACACTTTCCTTGGAGAGGGCAGGCACAATCTTTCGCTGTTTGGTCCAGAGGCCCTAGCCTGGATGTTGTGTGGGTCCAGGCTGTGGGCACAGAAGTCTGAATACACAAACTCAGCTTATGAGTGGCGCCTAGGCTATGGCCGGCCGGATGTACAGCCCGAGAGGGAGCTCCTGGGCCTCTGAAACAAGGGCGAGTGGGTGGCGTTCCTTCAGGCTTTTGTCTCTGGATGTTGTGTCCGGGATAGCCGTGGATTGGAGCGGTGGCCTCAGGTACTGTGGTCGAGTATCCCTCTCTGGGGATTTGTCCCAGCTCCCAAGAGTTTGGGGTCATTTTGTGGGAAGGATGGAGTCGTGTTGTCTGGCTCATGGGTCTCTCCAAGAAAGGGATTGAGAGCAGAGCTCCAGGTACGGGCGGGGCGACTGGAAAATTCAAACCGTGGTGAGGATTGGGTGCATAGGGGCTTGGCAAGCCCCATATGTGGGCTCTTGGTCCAGGGCCTGACAGGCCTTTCTTTGACATGGGGCTCATGCTGAGGGTTACAGTGTGAATTTGTGCCCAAGCAGCACTCAAGTTTGGGCGTGGCTTCAGGGGCCATGAAGGTTTCTCCCACCCTGAAGGTGTGACTCCATGCCAAGAGCAAGCTTGACAGCCATGGGGAAGGAGGAGTTCTGTTTTGTGCTTGCTATACCCAGCTGTGTGGAGAATTGATATGATGTCTAGGTTCAGATATCTGAAAACCTAGGTTAGGATGAGGTGACGGCATAAGACCATGGCGTGTCCGAAGTGCTGGGTGTGCGGCCAGCTGTCTCCTTGTCTGTCTGGACGTCTGGCTTCAGGCTGTGTCAGACAGAGCATGAGTGCCCAGAGCAGCCTATCCAGTTCGGGTACCGTCGAGGACCGAGCAGGTTGATCCTCATTGGGTTTTCTGGAGAGCCCCACAGGGAAACGTTTTTCTTCCGTTGGGCAGACACTGGGCTGGGTTTTGGTTCCGGAGTTCCTAGTCCAGAGGGCTTGTTTGCCAGGAGTGGGAGGAAGGAAGTCTGAAAACACAAGCTAGCGTGAGGTTTGGGACCGAGGGCACGGCAGGCCCACTCTGCAGAGGCTGAATCGAGATCTCCTGCACTGAGGTCATGTCAACTATGAGACGTGCCTCAGGCTAGAGTTCTTGTCCAGCATGGCCTCTTCCTGAAGGGTGTGGGGGCTTCATGAGGCCAGAAAGTTTTGCCTACGATGGGATTTGTGAACTGCTCCAAAACTGAAGGTTACCTTCTGCACGACAGTCGAGTCCTATTGGATGGTTCCAAGAGGCCCCATATGGAAAGACTCGAGAGCAGGTGTCTAAGCATGGATGCCTGGGAACGCCACCTCATATTCCCACTCTTTAGTCAGGACAAGGCAGGCTCAATCTGCGGGCTCCTGGGTGAGCTACCCAGAGGGGAGAGTTGAAATGGACTCTCCTGAAGATGAGTCCTACTGTGGCTTGGTGGCCTGGGAGACCTTGGAATGTGGAGGTGGCTCAGGGACTCTGCAGGATTCTCCAACATGAGGTGTTTGACACGGCTCCAACAAGGAAACTTCCCATGTGGAGACGAGAGGAGTTATGTTCCGTGCCTCAGGAAAGCCCCATACCCTGTTCTTCGAACCAAAGCCTCTGAGGAGTGACACCTGGAAACCAAAGCAAGAGTTGAGACTACGGCCTAAAGGCCTGTCCGGCTCAAACTTCTATCTCTGTTGACATCTGTGTGCATGCATTCATGGATGTAGCTGCTCAGCTTGTGTCCGAATGCCCCTGTGAGTCCAGTGAGGCTCCCAGTAGTGGGATGTGCTCGGAGGCCTTGAGGTTTCTCATATTCTGGAGGTGTGTGGCCAAAGGAATGGACACAGTTTCCCAGGAGAGAGCAGGCACGGTCCTGTGCTATGGCTCCAGAGGACCCAGCCTAGAGGCTGTGTTTGCCAGGGCTGTGGGGACAGATGTCTGAAAAAGCAAACTTGGCTCAGCTAGGGGCCAATGTAATGGCAGGCCTGATCTCTAGTCCGTGAGGGGAGATCCTCTGGAAATCAAAGGAGGGCAAGTGGGAGGCAGTCACTCAGGCTTTTTTCTCTGGGTGTTGCGTTTACAGTGTCCGGTCAGGGTAGGGGTTGTCTCAGAGGCCGAGGAAGAGCCTTCCTCTCGGGGGATTGTCCAAGCTCCCAAGTGTTTGTGTTCATTCTGTTTGAATGAAGAGTACTGTTTTCTGCCACAGGGGACCCACCAAAAGAGGGACTCTAGAGCACAGCAGTGGGTTCCCTCAACTGGAATACACACCATCTAGTTAGTCCTGGGTGCCTATGGGCATGGCAAGCCAAATATGCGGGCTCTTGGTCCAGTCACTGAGAGGCGTTACTTGAATAAGGTACTCACGCTGAGGGTCACAATGTGTGTTTGTGCCCAAGGCGGCCTCACGCTTGGGCGTGGCCTCATGGGCCATGCCGTTTTCTCCTACACTGAAGGTTTGACTCACTGCCAGCAGCAAGGTTTCTTGCCATGGGGAAGGAGCGGTTCTGACTTGTGCATCAGGTTCCCCCCTGTGCAGGGATTGGAGATAAGGTCTAGGTTCCGATGACTGAAAACCCAGGTTGGGAATGGATGGTGGCCTAAGGCAGTGGCGCGTCCAATGTGCTGGGTGTGCAGCCAGCTGTGTCGGTGTCTGTTGGAAGGTCTGGGCTCAGGCTATTTGCGACAGAGCATCACTGTTTAAGGTAGCCTATGCAATTGGGGTGTTGCCGAGGGCCAAGCCGTTTGATCCTCATTTGGGGTTTCTGGGCAGCGCCATAGACAAGGTTTTTCTCCTGGGAGGCAGGCACAGTGCTTCATTGTGGCCCCAGAATTCCCAGTAGGGAGGGTTTGTGGGCCAGGAGTGTGAGGACGGAAGTCTGAAAACACAAGCTAGTGTGAGGATTGGAGCCAAGGGGAGAGCAGGCCCACTCTGCAGAGGCTGAATCAAAATCTCCTGCATCTGAAGTCAGGCTGAGGATCAGACGTTGGCTGAGGCTGCAGTATGTGTCCATGATGGCACCTTCATGAAGTGGGGGCCTCATGAGGCCAAGGAAGTTTTCCCACGCTGAGTTTGGAGGTTGCCCCAAACCACAAGGTTTTCTTCTGCGGGACATTCGAGTCCTGTTGCATGGCTCCAGGACATACCATATGGAAGGACTGGAGAGCAGGGTTCGAAGGATGGATCCCTGTACAGCATGCCTCGCATTCCCATTGGCTATTAGCGACAAGATATGTTTGATCTGCTGCCTCTGGAACACGCGAACCAGGGGCTGAGTTGAAATGGCCTCTCCTGAGGATGCGTCATAATGTGCGTTTGGGTCCATGGAGACCTTGGAATGTGCTGGTTGTTCAGTGGCCCTGCGGAACTCTCCTACCTGAAGTGTTTGATACATCCCAGTAAGAAAGCTGCCCGTGTGGAGATGAGAGATGTTTGGTTTGGTGCCTCAGAAAAGCCCCATGTGCTGGTCTACGAAAACAGTCCTCTCAGAACGGAAACATGGAAACCAAAGCTAAGGTTCAGATTAGGGCCTGGGGGCCTGTCCATTTCAACCTTCTGTCTCTGGGGACACTGTCTGAGAGTCTAAGTGGAGATAGTTGCTCCGCTGGTGTCAGAGAGCCCCCCTTAGTCCAGGGTGGCCTATACTATTGATGGCCTCAGGGACCTTGGAGCTTTTCCCTAACCTGTAGGGTTGTGGTCAAAGGATTGGGCACACTTTCCTTGGAGAGGGCAGGCACAATCTTTCGCTGTTTGGTCCAGAGGCCCTAGCCTGGATGTTGTGTGGGTCCAGGCTGTGGGCACAGAATTCGGAATAAACAAACTCAGCTTATGAGTGGCGCCTAGGGTATGGCAGGCCGGATGTACAGCCCGAGAGGGAGCTCCTGGGCCTCTGAAACAAGGGCGAGTGGGAGGCGTTCCTTCAGGCTTTTGTCTCTGGATGTTGTGTCCGGGATAGCCGTGGATTGGAGCGGTGGCCTCAGGTACTGTGGACGAGTATCCCTCTCTGGGGATTTGTCCCAGCTCCCAAGAGTTTGGGGTCATTTTGTGGGAAGGGTGGAGTCATGTTGTCTGGCTCATGGGTCTCTCCAAGAAAGGGATTCCAGAGCAGAGCTCCAGGTACGGGCGGGGCGACTGGAAAATTCAAACCGTGGTGAGGATTGGGTGCATAGGGGCTTGGCAAGCCCCATATGTGGGCTCTTGGTCCAGGCCCTGACAGGCCTTTCTATGACATGGGGCTCATGCTGAGGGTCACAGTGTGAATTTGTGCCCAAGCAGCACTCAAGTTTGGGCGTGGCATCAGGGGCCATGAAGGTTTCTCCCACCCTGAAGGTGTGACTGCATGCCAAGAACAAGCTTGACAGCCATGGGGAAGGAGGAGTTCTGTTTTGTGCTTGCTATACCCAGCTGTGTGGAGAATTGATATAATGTCTAGGTTCAGATATCTGAAAATCAATGTTAGGATGAGGTGACGGCATAAGACCATGGCGTGTCCGAAGTGCTGGGTGTGCGGCCAGCTGTCTCCTTGTCTGTCTGGACGTCTGGCTTCAGGCTGTGTCAGGCAGAGCATGAGTGCCCAGAGCAGCCTATCCAGTTCGGGTACCGTCGAGGCCCGAGCAGGTTGATCCTCATCTGGGATTTCTGGAGAGCCCCACAGGGAAACGTTTTTCTTCCTTTGGGCAGACACTGGGCTGGGTTTTGGTTCCAGAGTTCCTAGTCCGGAGGGCTTGTTTGCCAGGAGTGTGAGGAAGGAAGTCGGAAAACACAAGCTAGCGTGAGGTTTGGGACCGAGGGCACGGCAGGCCCACTCTGCAGAGGCTGAATCGAGATCTCCTGCACTGAGGTCATGTCAACTATGAGACGTGCCTCAGGCTAGAGTTTTTGTCCAGCATGGCCTCTTCCTGAAGGGTGTGGGGGCTCCATGAGGCCAGAAAGTTTTGCCTACGATGGGATTTGTGACTGCTCCAAAACTGAAGGTTACCTTCTGCACGACTGTCGAGTCCTATTGGATGGTTCCAGGAGGCCCCATATGGAAAGACTCGAGAGCAGGTGTCTAAGCACGGATGCCTGGGAACGCCACCTCATATTCCCACTCTTTAGTCAGGACAAGGCAGGCTCAATCTGCGGGCTCCTGGGTGAGCTACCCAGAGGGGAGAGTTGAAATGGACTCTCCTGAAGATGAGTCCTACTGTGGCTTGGTGGCCTGGGAGACCTTGGAATGTGGAGGTGGCTCAGGGACTCTGCAGGATTCTCCAACATGAGGTGTTTGACACGGCTCCAACAAGGAAACTTCCCATTTGGAGACGAGAGGAGTTCTGTTCCGTGCCTCAGGAAAGCCCCATACCCTGTTCTTCGAACCAAAGCCTCTGAGGAGTGACACCTGGAAACCAAAGCAAGAGTTGAGACTACGGCCTAAAGGCCTGTCCGGCTCAACCTTCTATCTCTGTTGACATCTGTGTGCATGCATTCATGGATGTAGCTGCTCAGCTTGTGTCCGAATGCCCCTGTGAGTCCAGTGAGGCTCCCAGTAGTGGGATGTGCTCGGAGGCCTTGAGGTTTCTCATATTCTGGAGGTGTGTGGCCAAAGGAATGGACACAGTTTCCCAGGAGAGAGCAGGCACGGTCCTGTGCTATGGCTCCAGAGGACCCAGCCTAGAGGCTGTGATTGCCAGGGCTGTGGGGACAGATGTCTGAAAAAGCAAACTTGGCTCAGCAAGGGGCCAATGTAATGGCAGGCCTGATCTCTAGTCCGTGAGGGGAGATCCTCTGGAAATCAAAGGAGGGCAAGTGGGAGGCAGTCACTCAGGCTTTTGTCTCTGGGTGTTGCGTTTACAGTGTCCGGTCAGGGTAGGGGTTGTCTCAGAGGCCGAGGAAGAGCCTTCCTCTCGGGGGATTGTCCAAGCTCCCAAGTGTTTGTGTTCATTCTGTGGGAATGAAGAGTACTGTTTTCTGCCACAGGGGACACCCCAGGCGAGGGACTCTAGAGCACAGCAGTGGGTTCCCTCAACTGGAATACACACCATCTAGTTAGTCCTGGGTGCCTATGGGCATGGCAAGCCACATATGCGGGCTCTTGGTCCAGTCACTGAGAGGCGTTACTTGAATAAGGTACTCACGCTGAGGGTCACAAAGTGTGTTTGTGCCCAAGGCGGCCCTCACGCTTGGGCGTGGCCTCATGGGCCATGCCGTTTTCTCCTTCACTGAAGGTTTGACTCACTGCCAGCAGCAAGGTTTCTTGCCAGGGGGAAGGAGGGGTTCTGACTTGTGCATCAGGTTCCCCCCAGTGCAGGGATTGGAGATAAGGTCTAGGTTCCGATGACTGAAAACCCAGGTTGGGAATGGATGGTGGCCTAAGGCAGTGGCGGGTCCAATGTGCTGGGTGTGCAGCCAGATGTGTCGGTGTCTGTTGGAATGTCTGGGCTCAGGCTATTTGTGACAGAGCATCACTGTTTAAGGTAGCCTATGCAATTGGGGTGTTGCCAAGGGCCAAGCAGTTTGATCCTCATTTGTGGTTTCTGGGCAGCGCCATAGACAATGTTTTTCTCCTGGGAGGCAGGAACAGTGCTTCATTGTGGCCCCAGAATTCCCAGTAGGGAGGGTTTGTGGGCCAGGAGTGTGAGGACGGAAGTCTGAAAACACAAGCTAGTGTGAGGATTGGAGCCAAGGGCAGAGCAGGCCCACTCTGCAGAGGCTGAATCAAAATCTCCTGCATCTGAAGTCAGGCTGAGGATCAGACGTTGGCTGAGGCTGCAGTATGTGTCCATGATGGCTCCTTCATGAAGTGGGGGCCTCATGAGGCCAAGGAAGTTTTCCCACGCTGAGTTTGGAGTTTGCCCCAAACCACAATGTTTCCTTCTGCGGGACATTCGAGTCCTGTTGCATGGCTCCAGGACATACCATATGGAAGGACTGGAGAGCAGGGTTTGAAGGATGGAACCCTGTACAGCATGCCTCGCATTCCCATTGGCTATTAGCCACAAGATATGTTTGATCTGCTGCCTCTGGAACACGCGACCCAGCGGGCTGAGTTGAAATGGCCTCTCCTGAGGATGCGTCATAATGTGCGTTTGGGTCCATGGAGACCTTGGAATGTGCTGGTTGTTCAGTGGCCCTGCGGAACTCTCCTACCTGAAGTGTTTGATACATCCCAGTAAGAAAGCTGCCCATGTGGTGATGAGAGAGGTTTGTTTTGGTGCCTCAGAAAAGCCCCATGTGCTGGTCT
Source organism: Mustela nivalis (assembly GCF_964662115.1). Taxonomy (NCBI): domain Eukaryota; kingdom Metazoa; phylum Chordata; class Mammalia; order Carnivora; family Mustelidae; genus Mustela; species Mustela nivalis. The sequence continues at coordinate 28,256 of NW_028133846.1, read as the reverse complement.
ATGAAAACATTCCTCTGAGAACGGAAACATGGAAACCAAAGCTAAGGTTCAGATTAGGGCCTGGGGGCCTGTCCATTTCAACCTTCTGTCTCTGGGGACACTGTCTGAGAGTCTAAGTGGAGATAGTTGCTCCGCTGGTGTCAGAGAACCCCTCTTAGTCAGGGGGGCCTACACTATTGATGGCCTCAGGGGCCTTGGAGCTTTTCCCTAACCTGTAGGGTTGTGGTCAAAGGATTGGGCAAACTTTCCTTGGAGAGGGCAGGCACAATCTTTCGCTGTTTGGTCCAGAGGCCCTAGCCTGGATGTTGTGTGGGTCCAGGCTGTGGGCACAGAATTCGGAATACACAAACTCAGCTTATGAGTGGCGCCTAGGGTATGGCAGGCCGGATGTACAGCCCGAGAGGGAGCTCCTGGGCCTCTGAAACAAGAGCGAGTGAGAGGCGTTCCAACAGGCTTTTGTCTCTGTATGTTGTGTCCGGGATATCCGTGGATTTGAGGGGTGGCCTCAGGGACAGTGGACGAGTATCCCTCTCTGGGGGATTGTCCCAGCTCCCAAGATTGGGGTCGTTTTGTGGGAAGGGTGGAGTCGTGTTGTCTGGCTCATGGGTCTCTCCAAGAAAGGGATTCCAGAGCAGAGCCCCAGGTACGGGCATGGCGACTGGAAAATTCAAAACGTGGTGAGGATTGGGTTCATAGGGGCTTGGCAAGCCCCATATGCGCGCTCTTTGTCCAAGCCTTGAGAGGCCTTTCTTTGACATGGGGCTCATGCTGAGGGTCACAGTGTGAATTTGTTCCCAATCAGCACTCACGTTTTGCGTGGCATCAGGGGCCATGAAGGTTTCTCCCACCCTGAAGGTGTTACTCCATGCCAAGAGCAAGCTTTACAGCCATGGGGAAGCAGGACTTCTGTTTTGTGCTTGCGATACCCAGCTGTGTGGAGAATTGATATGATGTCTAGGTTCAGATATCTGAAAACCAAGGTTAGGAAGAGGTGACGGCATAAGACCATGGCGTGTCCGAAGTGTGGGTGTGCGGCCAGCTGTCTCCTTGTCTGTCTGGACGTCTGGCTTCAGGCTGTGTCAGACAGAGCATGAGTGCCCAGAGCAGCCTATCCAGTTCGGGTACCGTCGAGGCCCGAGCAGGTTGATCCTCATCTGGGTTTTCTGGAGAGCCCCACAGGGAAACGTTTTTCTTCTGTTGGGCAGACACTGTGCTGGGTTGTGGTTCTGGAGTTCCTAGTCCGGAGGTCTTGTTTTCCAGGAGTGTGAGGAAGGAAGTCTGAAAACACAAGCTAGCGTGAGGTTTGGGACCGAGGGCACGGCAGGCCCACTCTGCAGAGGCTGAATCGAGATCTCCTGCACTGAGGTCATGTCAACTATGAGACGTGCCTCAGGCTAGAGTTTTTGTCCAGCATGTCCTCTTCCTGAAGGGTGTGGGGGCTTCATGAAGCCAGGGAGGTTTGCCTACGATGGGATTTGTGAACTACTCCAAACCTCAAGATTTCCTTCTTCTCGACAGTCGAGTCCTATTGGATGGTTCCAGGAGGCCCCATACGGAAAGACTCGAGAGCAGGTGTCAAAGCATGGATGCCTGGGAACGCCACCTCATATTCCCACTGTTTAGTCAGGACAAGTCAGGCTCAATCTGCAGGTTCCTGGGTGAGCTACCTAGAGGGGAGAGTTGAAATGGACTCTCCTGAAGATGAGTTCTACTGTGGCTTGGTGGCCTGGGAGACCTTGGAATGTGGAGGTGGCTCGGGGACTCTGCAGGGTTTTCCAAACTGAGGCGTTTGGCACAGCTACAACAAGGAAGCTTCCCATGTGGAGACGAGAGGAGTTCTGTTCAGTGCCTCAGGAAAGCCCCATATCCTGTTCTTCGAACCAAAGCCTCTGAGGAGTAACACCTGGAACCCAAAGCAAGAGTTGAGATTAGGGCCTAAGGGCCTGTCCGGCTCAACCTTCTATCTCTGTTGACATCTGTGTGCATGCCTTCGTGGAGGTAGCTGCTCAGATTGTGTCCGAATGCCCCTGTGTGTCCAGGGAGGCTCCCAGTAGTGGGATGACCTCGGGGGCCTTGAGGTTTCTCATATTCTGTAGGTGTGTGGCCAAAGGAATGGACACAGTTTCCCAGGAGAGAGTAGGCACAGTCCTGTGGTATGGCTCCAGAGGACCCAGCCTAGAGGCTGTTTTTCCAGGGCTCTGGGGACTGATGTCTGAAAGAGAAAACTTGGCTCAGGTAGGGGCCAAGGTAATGGCAGGCCTGATCTCCAGTCCGTGAGGGGAGATCCTCTGGATATCAAAGGAGGGCAAGTGGGAGGCAGTCGCTCAGGCTTTTGTCTCTGGGTGTTGCGTTCACAGTGTCCGGTCAGGGTAGGGGTTGCATCAGGGTCCGAGGAAGAGCCTTCCTCTCGGGGGATTGTCCAAGCTCCCAAGTGTTTGGGTTCATTCTGTGGGAAGTGAAGAGTACTGTTTTCTGCCACAAAGGACCTCCCAGGAGAGGGACTCTAGAGCACAGCAGTGGGTTCCCTCAACTGGAATACACACCATCTAGTTAGTCCTGGGTGACTATGTGCATGGCAAGGACTAAATGCAGGATCTTCGTCCCGAACCTGACAGGCCTTTCTTTGTCATGGGGCTAATGCTAGGGTCACAGTGTGAATTTGTGCCCAAGCAGCACTCACGTTTGGGCGTGGCATCAGGGGCCATGAAGGGTTTCCCACGTGAAGGTGTGACTCCATGCGAAGAACAAGCATTACAGCCATGTGGAAGGCAGAGTTCTGATTGTGATTCCGATACTCAAACTCAGCTTTCTTTGGGGACATCGGTACGGCAGGCCCAATCTACAAACCATGAGAAGAACTCATGAAGATTTGAATATAGAGTGAGTCTGATGCGCTTGCTCAGGCATTTGTCTCTGGAATTTGTATCAGCGATCTCCGTGGAATGTCGGGGATGCCTCATGGGCCATGGACGAATCTTCCTCTCTGAGGATTTGGCCCGATTCCCAATTGCTTTTCGTCAATCTGTGGGATGGGAGGTCTCCTTTCAGGTTTGTTACCTCAGGTGTCCCACCAAAAGAGAAATTCCAAAGCAAAGCCGTGGGGAAGACTGAAGGGACAACCTGAACTATGGTTAAAAATTGGGGCCTACGGGCATGGCAAGCACAATATGCTATCTCTTCATCCAGCCACTGAGTGGCCTTACTTGAGGACTGGGCTCAGCCTGAGGGTCACAATGTGTGCTTGTGAACAATGTGGCCCGCGAGCATGGGTGGGGCCTCATGGGCCACACTGGTTTCAACTACACTGAACGTTGGACAACATGCCAACCACAAGGTTTCTTGCCATGGGGAAGGAGTTCTGATTTCTGCATCATCTTCAACCCTGGGCAGTGATTGGAGATAAGGTCTAGGTTCTGAAACCTGAAAACTGAGGTTGGGAAGAGATGACGACCTAAGGCCATGGCGGCTGGATGTGCTCAGTGTGCGGCCAGCTGTCTGGGAGGGGCCAGGGGGTCCAGGCTCAGGCTGTGTCAGAAAGGGCATTAGTGCCCTGGTCAGCCTATGTATTTGGGGTACAGCCAAGGCCGGTGCAGGTTGATCCTCATTTGGGATGACTGGGTAGCCCCAGAGGACAAAGTTTTTCTTCTGGAGGGCCGGCAGAGTGCTGTGTTGTAGTTCTGGATTGCCAAACTGGAGGGCTTGTGGGCCAGTAGTCTGACGACAAAAGTCTGAGAACACAAGCTTGGCTTAGGTTTCTGGGTGAGGCCATGGCACACACAATCTACAGACCTGAATCGAGATCTCGTGCATCTGAAGTCAGGGCGAGGATCAGACGATTGCTCAGGTAGGAGTTTCTGTCCCTGATGGCCCGTTCATAAATGGGGGGTCAACACGAGGCCAAGGGGCTTTCCAACGATGGGAGTTGTGAGAAGCTCCAAACTGCAGAGAGTCTTCTGCAGGACAATTGAGACCTGTTGTTTGGCTCCAGGCCAATGATTCTGAGCAGGGTTCTAAGGATGGATGGCTGGGTAGCCCACCTCGCATTCCAATTGTCTCCTAGCAACAAGACAGGTTAGATCTCCTGGATCTGTGAGGAGCAACCGAGGATGCTGAGTTGAAATGGACACCCCTGGGGATGGGTCCTAACGTGCTTTTGTGTCTATGGAGACCTTGGAATGAAGCAGTGGCACTGGGGCCCTAAAGGGTTCTCCTAAACAAAGGCTTTGACACAGCTCCAACGTGCAAGTTTCCCATGTGTATATGAGATGTTTTCTGATGGGTGAGTAACGAAACAGCTATATGCTGCTTTTGAAATCCAGGCCTCTGAGGAGAGATGCCTGGACACCGAAGCAATGGATCTGATTAGTGCCTAGGGGCCTGATCTTTTCTTTTTACCTCTGGGGATATCTGCTATGGGTCTGAGTGCAGGTAGGTGCTCAGTTGGGCTCAGATTGCCCCTGTTTTTCCTGGGAAGCCACCACTATTGAGATGGATCAGGGACTTTGGAGGTTTATCCTATTAGAAGGGTTGTGGACATTGGAATGGGCACACACAATTCCCTTGGAGAGGGCAAGTACAGTCCTCAGTTTTGTGTCCAGGGGCCTGAGCCTGTAGGTTGTGTTGGCCAGGGCTATTTGGACAGTTGTCTGAAAACACAAACTCGGCTTATGTTTCGGGTCATAGGTATGGCAGGACTGATCTACAGACCATGAGGAGAACTCTTCGGGATTTGAAAGAAGGGCTAGTGTGAGGCTCCTGCTCAAGTTTTTGTCTCTGGATATCATGTCACTCATGGTCGTGGAATTTCTGGGTGACTTCATGGGAAATGGACGAGTCTTACTTTTTGGTGGTTTGGCCCCGTCCAAAGAGTTTGGGGTCATTCTTTGGGCTGGAAGAAGTCTGTTTTTTTTTTTTTTTGTAGTTGTTGTTGTTTTTCTTTTTTAACCTCCGGTGTCCCACCAAATGAGGGATTCCAGAGTAGAGCCCTGGGGAGGGGCGACTGGACAATCAGAAATCTGGTTAAAAATCGGGGCCTAGGGACATGTCAAGCCCATTATGACATCTAATGTTCCAGCCACTGAGAGGACTTACTAGACTACAGAACTCAAGCTGAGGGTCACAATGTTTGTGTATGCCCTCGTCGCACTCAAGAATGGGCGGGGCCTCAGGGTGAATGCTGGTTTCTTCTACTCTGAACGTTGGACAACGTGCCAACCACAAGGGTTCTTGCCATGGGTAAAGAGGAGTTCTGATTTCTACATCACACTCACCCCTGGGCAGTGATTGGAGATAAGGTCTCCGTTCTGAAGCCTGAAAAGTGAGGTAAGGAAGAGATGATGACCTAAGGCCATGGCGGGTTTTTTGTGCTCAGTGTGCGGTCAGCTTTCTGGGTGTTGGTCAGGAGGTCCGGGCTCAGGTTGTGTTCGACAGTGCATTAGTGCCCAGGTTAGACTATATAATTTGGGTAAAGTTGAGTGCTGTGTAGGTTTACCCTCATTTAAGGTGCCTGGGCAGCTCATGAGGCAATAATTTTTTTTTCTAGAGGGCAGGCAGAGTGCCTCATTGTGGGTCCGAAATTGCCAAACTTGAGGGCTTCGGAACCAGGAGTATGAGGACGGAAGTCTGAGAAGACAAGCTAGACTTGGGTTTCAGGGCGAGGGCACGGCATGTACCCCATGCAGATCTGAAAAAATATCTCATGCATCTGAAGTCAGGGCAAGTATCAGACTATGGCTCAGGTTGGAGGATCTGAGCATGACGGCCGCTTCTTGAAGGCAGAGGAATCTCGAGGTCATTGAGGTTTTCCCACGTTGGGAGTTGTGGGATGCCCCCTTCAAGGATTCCTTCTGCGGGACAATTAAGACTTGTTGGACAGCTCCAGGACATCCCATATGGAATGACTCCAGAGCACCGTTCGCGGATGGATGCCTGGGAAGCCCGCCTCACATTCCAATTGTCTCCTAGCAACAAGACAGTTTAGATCTGATGGCTCTGCGGGAGCAACCGGTATGGCTGAGTTGAAATGGACTTTCCTGAGGATGGGTCCTAATGTGCTTTTGTGTCCATGAGGGCCTTGGAATGGGGCGGTGGCACCGGGACCCTGAAGTACTCTCCTAAGCTTTGAACATGGCTCCCATGCACAGGTTTCCTTGTGGAGAAGAGATGAGTTCTGATGGGTGCCTCAGGAAAACACATATGCTCGTATTGGAATCAGGCTTTGGAGGACACATGCCTGTAACCCAAAGCAATGGATCCTATTATGGCCTAGGGTCCTGTCTGGTTCAATCTTCTTCTCTGGGGACAACCATCTCTGTTATGAGTATAGGTCGATTATCAGCTGGTGTCAGACAGCCCTTGTTTGTTCTGGGCGACCTACACTATTGGGATGGCCTCAGGGACTTTGGAGGTTTCTCCTAATTTGTACGATTTTGGACCATGGAATGGGCAGAATTCCCATGGATTGGTAGGCACAGTCCGAATGTTTGGCTCCAGGGGCCCAGCCTGGAGGGTGGGTGGCCCAAGACTTTAAGGACAGAAGTCTGAAAACACAAACTCAGCTTAGGTTTGGGGACGTAGGTATGGCAGGCCCGATCTACAAACCATGAGAAGAACTCTTCAGGATATGAAGAAAGTGCGAGTCTGAGGCGCTTGCTCAGGCTTTTGTCTCTGGATTTTGTATCAGTGATGGCCGTGGAATGTCGGGGAGGCCTCATGGGCCACGGACGAATCTTCCTCTCTGAGGATTTGGCCCGATTCCCAATTGCTTTTCGTCAATCTGTGGGATGGGAGGACTCATTTCAGTTTTGTTACCTCAGGTGTCCCACCAAAAGAGGAATTCCAAAGCCAAGCCGTGGGGAAGACTGAAGGGACAACCCGAACTATGATTAAAAATTGGGGCCTAGGGGCATGGCAAGCCCAATATGCTATCTCTTCATCCAGCCACTTAGTGGCCTTACTTGTGGACTGGGCTCAGCCTGAGCGTCACAATGTGTGTTTGTGACCAATGTGGCCCACGAGCATGGGCGGGGACATGGGCCACATTGGTTTCAACTACAATGAACGTTGGACAACATGCCAACCACAAGGTTTCTTGCCATGGGGAAGGAGTTCTGATTTCTGCATCACCTTCAACCCTGGGCAGTGATTGGATATAAGGTCTAGGTTCTGAAACCTGAAAATTGATGTTGGGAAGAGATGACGACCTAAGGCCATGGCGGCTCGATGTGCTCAGTTTGCGGCCAGCTGTCTGAAAGGGGCCAGGGGGTCCACGCTCAGGCTGTACCAGAAAGGGCATTAGAGCCCTGGTCAGCCTGTGTATTTTGGGTACAGCCAAGGTCGGTGCAGGTTGATCCTCATTCGGGGTTACTGGGTAGCCCCAGAGGACAATGTTTTTCTTCTGGAGGGCCGGCAGAGTGCTGTGTTGTAGTTCTGGATTGCCAAACTGGAGGGCTTGTGGGCCAGTAGTCTGACGACAAAAGTCTGAGAACACAAGCTAGGCTTAGGTTTCTGGGTGAGGCCATGGCACACACAATCTACAGACCTGAATCGAGATCTCGTGCATCTGAAGTCAGGGCGAGGATCAGACGATCGCTCAGGTTGGAGTTTCTGACCATGATGGCCCCTTCATGAATGGGGCGGGCATCACGAGGCCATGGGTGTTTTCCCACGATGAGAGTTGTGAGAAGCTCCAAACTGCAGAGAGTCTTCTGCAGGACAATTGAGACCAGTTGTTTGGCTCCAGGCCAATGATTCTGAGCAGGGTTCTAAGGATGGATGGCTGGGTAGCCCACCTCGCATTCCAATTGTCTCCTAGCAACAAGACAGGTTAGATCTCCTGGATCTGTGGCGAGCAACCGAGGATTCTGAGTTGAAATGGACACCCCTGGGGATGGGTCCTAACGTGCTTTTGTGTCTATGGAGACCTTGGAATGAAACGGTGTCACTGGGGCCCTAAAGGGTTCTCCTAAACAGAGGCTTTGACACAGCTCCAACGTGCAAGTTTCCCATGTGTAGATGAGATGTTTTCTGATGGGTGAGTCAAGAAACAGCTATATGCTGCTTTTGAAATCCAGGCCTCTAAGGAGAGATGCCTGGAAACCAAAGCAATGGATCTGATTAGTGCCTAGGGGCCTGTTCTTTCCTTTTTACCTCTGGGGACATTTGTCTATGGGTCTGAGTGCAGGTAGGTGCTCAGTTGGGCTCAGATTGCCCCTGTTTTTCCTGGGAAGCCACCACTATTGAGATGGATCAGGGACTTTGGAGGTTTATCCTATTAGAAGGGTTGTGGCCATTGGAATGGGCACACACAATTCCCTTGGAGAGGGCAAGTACAGTCCTCAGGTTTGGCTCCAGGGGCCTGAGCCTGTAGGTTGTGTAGGCCAGGGCTGTTTGGACAGTTGTCTTAAAACCCAAACTCGGCTTATGTTTCGGGTCATGGGTATGGCAGGACTGATCTACAGACCATGAGGAGAACTCTTCGGGATTTGAAAGAAGGGCGAGTGTGAGGCTCCTGCTCAAGTTTTTGTCTGTGGATATCGTGTCACTCATGGTCGTAGAATTTCTGGGTGACTTCATAGGAAATGGACGAGTCTTACTCTCTGGTGGTTTGGCCCCGTCCAAAGAGTTCGGGGTCATTCTGTGGGCTGGAAGAAGTCTGTTTTTTTTTTTGTTGTTGTTGTTGTTGTTTTTCTTTTTTAACCTCCGGTGTCCCACCAAATGAGGGATTCCAGAGTAGAGCCCTGGGGAGGGGCGACTGGACCATCAGAAATCTGGTTAAAAATTGGGGCCAAGGGACATGTCAAGCCCATTATGACATCTAATGGTCCAGCCACTGAGAGGACTTACTATAGGACAGGACTCATGATTAGGGTCACAGTGCGTGTGTATGCCCTCGTCGCACTCAAGAATGGGCGGGGCCTCAGGGTGAATGCTGGTTTCTCCTACACTGAACGTTGGACAACGTGCCAACCACAGGGTTCTTGCCATGGGTAAGGAGGAGTTCTGATTTCTGCATCACACTCACCCCTGGGCAGTGATTGGAGATAAGGTCTCAGTCTGAAGCCTGAAAACTGAGGTAGGGAAGACATGATGACATAAGGCCATGGCGGGTTTTATGTGCTCAGTGTGCTGTCAGCTTTCTGGGTGTTGGTCAGGAGGTCCGGGCTCAGGTTGTGTTCGACAGCGCATTAGTGCCCAGGTTAGACTTTATAATTTGGGTAAAGTCGAGTGCTGTGTAGGTTTACCCTCATTTAAGGTGCCTGGGCAGCTCATGAGGCAATAACTTTTTTTCTAGAGGGCAGGCAGAGTGCTGCATTGTGGGTCCGGAATTGCCAAACTTGAGGGCTTCGGGGCCAGGAGTGTGAGGACGGAAGTCTGAGAAGACAAGCTAGACTTGGGTTTCAGGGCGAGGGCACGGCAGGTACCCCCTGCAGATCTGAACCAATATCTCATGCATCTGAAGTCAGGGCGAGGATCAGACGTTGGCTCAGGTTGGAGTTTCTGAGCATGACGGCCGCTTCATGAAGGGAGCGGAATCTCGAGGCCATTGAGGTTTTCCCCCGTTGGGAGTTGTGGGATGCCCCCGTCAAGGATTCCTTCTGCGGGACAATTGAGACCTATTGGACAGCTCCAGGACATCCCATATAGAATGACTCCAGAGCACCGTTCGCGGATGGATGCCTGGGAAGCCCGCCTCTCATTCCAATTGTCTCCTAGCAACAAGACAGTTTAGATCTGATGGCTCTGCGGGAGCAACCAGGGTGGCTGAGTTGAAATGGACTTTCGTGAGGATGGGTCCTAATGTGTTTTTGTGTCCATTAGGGCCTTGGAATGGGGCGGTGGCACCGGGATCCTGAAGTACTCTCCTAAGCTTTGGACATGGCTCCCATGCACAGATTTCCTTGTGGAGATGAGATGAGTTCTGATGGGTGCCTCAGGAAAACACATATGCTCGTATTGGAATCAGGCTTTTGAGAACACATGCCTGTAACCCAAAGCAATGGATCCTATTATGGCCTAGGGTCCTGTCTGGTTCAATCTTCTTCTCTGGGGACATCCATCTATGGTATGAGTGGAGGTCGATTATCAGCTGGTGTCAGACAGCCCTTGTTTGTTTCGGGCGACCTACACTATTGGGATGGCCTCAGGGACTTTGGAGGTTTCTCCTAATTTGTACGATTTTGGACCATGGAATGGGCAGAATTCCCATGGATTGGTAGGCACAGTCCTAATGTGTGGCTCCAGGGGCCCAGCCTGGAGGGTGGGTGGCCCAAGACTTTGAGGCTAGAAGTCTGAAAACACAAACTCAGCTTAGGTTTGAGGACGTAGGTATGTCAGGCCCGATCGACAAACCATGAGAAGAACTCTTCAGGATATGAAGAAAGTGCGAGTCTGAGGCGCTTGCTCAGGCTTTTGCCTCTGGATTTTGTATCAGCGATGGCCGTGGAATGTCGGGGAGGCCTCATGGGCCATGGACGAATCTTCCTCTCTGAGGATTTGGCCCGATTCCCAATTGCTTTTCGTCAATCTGTGGGATGGGAGGACTCATTTCAGTTTTGTTACCTCAGGTGTCCCACCAAAAGAGGAATTCCAAAGCCAAGCCGTGGGGAAGACTGAAGTGACAACCCGAACTATGGTTAAAAATTGGGGCCTAGGGGCATGGCAAGCCCAATATGCTATCTCTTCATCCAGCCACTTAGTGGCCTTACTTGAGGACTGGGCTCAGCCTGAGCGTAACAATGTGTGTTTGTGACCAATGTGGCCCAGGAGCATGGGCGGGGCCTCATGGGCCACACTGGTTTCAACTACAATGAACGTTGGACAACATGCCAACCACAAGGTTTCTTGCCATGGGGAAGGAGTTCTGATTTCTGCATCACCTTCAACCCTGGGCAGTGATTGGATATAAGGTCTAGGTTCTGAAACCTGAAAATTGATGTTGGGAAGAGATGACGACCTAAGGCCATGGCGGCTCAATGTGCTCAGTTTGCGGCCAGCTGTCTGGGAGGGGCCAGGGGGTCCAGGCTCAGGCTGTACCAGAAAGGGCATTAGAGCCCTGGTCAGCCTGTGTATTTGGGGTACAGCCAAGGTTGGTGCAGGTTGATCCTCATTTGGGGTTACTGGGTAGCACCAGAGGACAATGTTTTTCTTCTGGAGGGCCGGCAGAGTGCTGTGTTGTAGTTCTGGATTGCCAAACTGGAGGGCTTGTGGGCCAGTAGTCTGACGACAAAAGTCTGAGAACACAAGCTAGGCTTAGGTTTCTGGGTGAGGCCATGGCACGCACAATCTACAGACCTGAATCGAGATCTCGTGCATCTGAAGTCAGGGCGAGGATCAGACGATCGCTCAGGTTGGAGTTTCTGACCCTGATGGCCCCTTCATGAATGGGGCGGGCATCACGAGGCCATGGGTGTTTTCCCACGATGAGAGTTGTGAGAAGCTCCAAACTGCAGAGAGTCTTCTGCAGGACAATTGAGACCAGTTGTTTGGCTCCAGGCCAATGATTCTGAGCAGGGTTCTAAGGATGGATGGCTGGGTAGCCCACCTCGCATTCCAATTGTCTCCTAGCAACAAGACAGGTTAGATCTCCTGGATCTGTGGCGAGCAACCGAGGTTGCTGAGTTGAAATGGACACCCCTGGGGATGGATCCTAACGTGCTTTTGTGTCTATGGAGACCTTGGAATGAAGCGGTGGCACTGGGGCCCTAAAGGGTTCTCCTAAACAGAGGCTTTGACAAAGCTCCAACGTGCAAGTTTCCCATGTGTAGATGAGATGTTTTCTGATGGGTGAGTCAAGAAACAGCTATATGCTGCTTTTGAAATCCAGGACTCTGAGGAGAGATGCCTGGAAACCAAAGCAATGGATCTGATTAGTGCCTAGGGGCCTGTTCTTTCCTTTTTACCTCTGGGGACATCTGTCTATGGGTCTGAGTGCAGGTAGGTGCTCAGTTGGGCTCAGATTGCCCCTGTTTTTCCTGGGAAGCCACCACTATTGAGATGGATCAGGGACTTTGGAGGTTTATCCTATTAGAAGGGTTGTGGCCATTGGAATGGGCACACACAATTCCCTTGGAGAGGGCAAGTACAGTCCTCAGATTTGGCTCCAGGGACCTGAGCCTGTAGGTTGTGTAGGCCAGGGCTGTTTGGACAGTTGTCTGAAAACACAAACTCGGCTTATGTTTCGGGTCATAGGTATGGCAGGACTGATCTACAGTCCATGAGGAGAACTCTTCGGGATTTGAATGAAGGGCGAGTGTGAGGCTCCTGCTCAAGTTTTTGTCTCTGGATATCGTGTCACTCATGGTCGTGGAATTTCTGGGTGTCTTCAAGGGAAATGGACGAGTCTTACTCTCTGGTGGTTTGGCCCCGTCCAAATAGTTTGGGGTCATTCTGTGGGCTGGAAGAAGTCCGTTTTTTTTTTATTGTTGATTTTTTCTTTTTTAACCTCAGGTGTCCCACCAAATGAGGGATTCCAGAGTAGAGCCCTGGGGAGGGGCGACTGGACCATCAGAAATCTGGTTAAAAATTGGAGCCTAGGGACCTGTCAAGCCCATTATGACATCTAATGGTCCAGCCACTGAGAGGACTTACTATAGGACAGGACTCATGATTAGGGTCACAGTGCGTGTGTATGCCCTCGTCGCACTCAAGAATGGGCGGGGCCTCAGGGTGAATGCTGGTTTCTCCTACACTGAACGTTGGACAACGTGCCAACCACAGGGTTCTTGCCATGGGTAAGGAGGAGTTCTGATTTCTGCATCACACTCACCCCTGGGCAGTGATTGGAGATAAGGTCTCGGTCTGAAGCCTGAAAACTGAGGTAGGGAAGACATGATGACCTAAGGCCATGGCGGGTTTTATGTGCTCAGAGTGCTGTCAGCTTTCTGGGTGTTGGTCAGGAGGTCCGGGCTCAGGTTGTGTTCGACAGTGCATTAGTGCCCAGGTTAGACTTTATAATTTGGTTAAAGTCGAGTGCTGTGTAGGTTTACCCTCATTTAAGGTGCCTGGTCAGCTCATGAGGCAATAATTTTTTTTCTAGAGGGCAGGCAGAGTGCTGCATTGTGGGTCCGGAATTGCCAAACTTGAGGGCTTCGGGGCCAGGAGTGTGAGGACGGAAGTCTGAGAAGACAAGCTAGACTTGGGTTTCAGGGCGAGGGCACGGCAGGTACCCCCTGCAGATCTGAACCAATATCTCATGCATCTGAAGTCAGGGCGAGGATCAGACGTTGGCTCAGGTTGGAGTTTCTGAGCATGACGGCCGCTTCATGAAGGGAGCGGAAACTCGAGGCCATTGAGGTTTCCCACGTTGGGAGTTGTGGGATGCCCCCTTCAAGGATTCCTTCTGCGGGACAATTGAGACCTGTTGGACAGCTCCAGGACATCCCACATGGAATGACTCCAGAGCAATGTTCGCGGATGGATGCCTGGGAAGCCCGCCTCGCATTCCAATTGTCTCCTAGCAACAAGACAGTTTAGATCTGATGGCTCTGCGGGAGCAACCAGGGTGGCTGAGTTGAAATGGACTTTCGTGAGGATGGGTCCTAATGTGTTTTTGTGTCCATTAGGGCCTTGGAATGGGGCGGTGGCCCCGGGATCCTGAAGTACTCTCCTAAGCTTTGGACATGGCTCCCATGCACAGATTTCCTTGTGGAGATGAGATGAGTTCTGATGGGTGCGTCAGGAAAACACATATGCTCGTATTGGAATCAGGCTTTTGAGGACACATGCCTGTAACCCAAAGCAATGGATCTTATTATGGCCTAGGGTCCTGTCTGGTTCAATCTTCTTCTCTGGGGACATCCATCTATTGTATGAGTGGAGGTCGATTATCAGCTGGCATTAGACAGCCCTTGTTTGTTCCGGGCGACCTACACTATTGGGATGGCCTCAGGGACATTGGAGGTTTCTCCTAATTTGTCCGATTTTGGACCATGGAATGGGTAGAATTCCCATGGATTGGTAGGCACAGTCCTAATGTGTGCCTCCAGGGGCCCAGCCTGGATGGTGTGGGGCCCAAGACTTTGAGGACAGAAGTCTGAAAACACAAACTCAGCTTAGATTTGGGGACGTAGGTATGGCAGGCCGGATCAAAAAACCATGAGAAGAACTCTTCAGGATATGAAGAAAGTGCGAGTCTGAGGCGCTTGCTCAGGCTTTTGTCTCTGGATTTTTTATCAGCGATGGCCGTGGAATGTTGGGGAGGCCTCATGGGACATGAACGAATCTTCCCCTCTGAGGATATGGCCCGATTCCCAATTGCTTTTCGTCAATCTGTGGGATGGGAGGACTCATTTCAGTTTTGTTACCTCAGGTGTCCCACCAAAAGAGGAATTCCAAAGCCAAGCCGTGGGGAAGACTGAAGGGACAACCCGAACTATGGTTAAAAATTGGGGCCTAGGGGCATGGCAAGCCCAATATGATATCTCTTCATCCAGCCACTGAGTGGCCTTACTTGAGGACTGGGCTCAGCCTGAGCGTCACAATGTGTGTTTGTGACCATTGTGGCCCGCGAGCATGGGCGGGGCCTCATGGGCCACACTTGTTTCAACTACACTGAACGTTGGACAACATGCCAACCACAAGGTTTCTTGCCATGGGGAAGGAGTTCTGATTTCTGCATCACCTTCAACCCTGGGCAGTGATTGGATATAAGGTCTAGGTTCTGAAACCTGAAAACTGATATTGGGAAGAGATGACGACCTAAGGCCATGGCGGCTCGATGTGCTCAGTGTGTGGCCAGCTGTCTGGGAGGGGCCAGGGGGTCCAGGCTCAGGCTGTGTCAGAAAGGGCATTAGTGCCCTGGTCAGCCTATGTATTTGGGGTACAGCCAAGGTCGGTGCAGATTGATCCTCATTTGGGATTACTGGGTAGCACCAGAGGACAATGTTTTTCTTCTGGAGGGCCGGCAGAGTGCTGCATTGTAGTTCTGGATTGCCAAACTGGAGGGCTTGTGGGCCAGTAGTCTGACGACAAAAGTCTGAGAACACAAGCTAGGCTTAGGTTTCTGGGTGAGGCCATGGCACGCACAATCTACAGACCTGAATCGAGATCTCGTGCATCTGAAGTCAGGGCGAGGATCAGACGATCGCTCAGGTTGGAGTTTCTGTCCCTTATGGCCCTTCATGAATGGGCGGGGGCATCACGAGGCCATGGGGGTTTTCCCACGATGGGAGTTGTGAGAAGCTCCAAACTGCAGAGAGTCTTCTGCAGGACATTTGAGACCTGTTGTTTGGCTCCAGGCCAATGTTTCTGAGCAGGGTTCTAAGGATGGATGGCTGGGTAGCCCACCTCGCATTCCAATTGTCTCCTAGCAACAAGACAGATTAGATCTCCTGGATCTGTGGGGAGCAACCGAGGACGCTGAGTTGAAATGGACACCCCTGGGGATGGGTCCTAACGTGCTTTTGTGTCTATGGAGACCTTGGAATGAAGCGGTGGCACTGGGGCCCTAAAGGGTTCTCCTAAACAGAGGCTTTGACACAGCTCCAACGTGCAAGTTTCCCATGTGTAGATGAGATGTTTTCTGATGGGTGAGTCAAGAAACAGCTATATGCTGCTATTGAAATCCAGGCCTCTGAGGAGAGATGCCTGGAAAACAAAGCAATGGATCTGATTAGTGCCTAGGAGCCTGTTCTTTCCTTTTTACCTCTGGGGACATCTGTCTATGGGTCTGAGTGCATGTAGGTGCTCAGTTGGGCTCAGATTGCCCCTGTTTTTCCTGGGAAGCCACCACTATTGAGATGGATCAGGGACTTTGGAGGTTTATCCTATTAGAAGGGTTGTGGCCATTGGAATGGGCACACACAATTCCCTTGGAGAGGGCAAGTACAGTCCTCAGATTTGGCTCCAGGGGCCTGAGCCTGTAGGTTGTGTAGGCCAGGGCTGTTTGGACAGTTGTCTGAAAACACAAACTCGGCTTATGTTTCGGGTCATAGGTATGGCAGGACTGATCTACAGTCCATGAGGAGAACTCTTCGGGATTTGAAAGAAGGGCGAGTGTGAGGCTCCTGCTCAAGTTTTTGTCTCTGGATATCGTGTCACTCATGGTCGTGGAATTTCTGGGTGTCTTAAGGGAAATGGACCTGTCTTACTCTCTGGTTGTTTGGCCCCGTCCAAAGAGTTTGGGGTCATTCTGTGGGCGGGAAGAAGTCCGTTTTTTTTTTTTATTCTTGTTATTTTCTTTTTTATCCTCAGGTGTCCCACCAAATGAGGGATTCCAAAGTAGAGCTCTGGGGAGGGGCGACTGGACCATCAGAAATTTGGTTAAAAATTGGGGCCTAGGGACATGTCAAACCCATTATGACATCTAATGGTCCAGCCACTGAGAGGACTTACTAGAGGACAGGACTCATGCTGAGGGTCACAATGCGTGTGTATGCCCACGTGGCACTCAAGAATGGGCGGGGCCTCAGGGTGAATGCTGGTTTCTCCTACACTGAACGTTGGACAACGTGCCAACCACAAGGTTCTTGCCATGGGTAAGGAGGAGTTCTGATTTCTGCATCAACTCACCCCTGGGAAGTGATTGGAGATAAGGTCTCGGTTCTGAAGCTTGAAAACTGAGGTAGGGATGAGATGATGACCTAAGGCCATGGCGGGTTTTATGTGCTCAGTGTGCGGTCAGCTTTCTGGGTGTTGGTCAGGAGGTCCGGGCTCAGGTTGTGTTCGGCAGTGCATTAGTGCCCAGGTTAGACTATATAATTTGGGTAAAGTCGAGTGCTGTGTAGGTTTATCCTCATTTAAGGTGCCTGGGCAGCTCATGAGGCAATATTTTTATTTCTAGAGGGCAGGCATGGTGCTGCATTGTGGGTCCGGAATTGCCAAACTTGAGGGCTTCGGGGCCAGGAGTGTGAGGACGGAAGTCTGAGAAGACAAGCTAGATTTGGGTTTCAGGGCGAGGGCACGGCAGGTACCCCCTGCAGATCTGAACCAATATCTCATGCATCTGAAGTCAGGGCGAGGATCAGACGTTGGCTCAGGTTTGAGTTTCTGAGCATGACGGCCGCTTCATAAAGGGAGCAGAAACTCGAGGCCATTGAGGTTTTCCCACGTTGGGAGTTGTGGGATGCCCCCTTGATGGATTCCTTCTGCGGGCCAATTGAGACCTGTTGGACAGCTCCAGGACATCCCATATGGAATGACTCCAGAGCACCGTTCGCGGATGGATGCCTGGGAAGCCCGCCTCGCATTCCAATTGTCTCCTAGCAACAAGACAGTTTAGATCTGATGGCTCTGCGGGAGCAACCGGGGTGGCTGAGTTGAAATGGACTTTCGTGAGGATGGGTCCTAATGTGTTTTTGTGTCCATGAGGGCCTTGGATTGGGGCGGTGGCACCGGGACCCTGAAGTACTCTCCTAAGCTTTGGACATGGCTCCCATGCACAGGTTTCCTTGTGGAGACGAGATGAGTTCTGATGGGTGCCTCAGGAAAACCCCTATGCTCGTATTGGAATCAGGCTTTTGAGGACACATGCCTGTAACCCAAAGCAATGGATCCTATTATGGCCTAGGGTCCTGCCTGGTTCAATCTTCTTCTCTGGGGACATCCATCTATGGTATGAGTGGAGGTCGATTATCAGCTGGTGTCAGACAGCCCATGTTTGTTCCGGGCGACCTACACTATTGGGATGGCCTCAGGGACTTTGGAGATTTCTCCTAATTTGTACGATTTTGGACCATGGAATGGGCAGAATTCCCATGGATTGGTAGGCACAGTCCTAATGTGTGGCTCCAGGGGCCCAGCCTGGAGGGTGTGTGGCCCAAGACTTTGAGGACAGAAGTCTGAAAACACAAACTCAGCTTAGGTTTGGGGACGTAGGTATGGCAGGCCCGATCTACAAACCATGAGAAGAACTCTTCAGGATATGAAGAATGTGTGAGTCTGAGGCTCTTGCTCAGGCTTTTGTCTCTGGATTTTGTATCAGCGATGGCCGTGGAATGTCGGGGACGCCTCATGGACCATAGACGAATCTTCCTCTCTGAGGATTTGGCCCGATTCCCAATTGCTTTCGTCAATCTGTGGGATGGGAGTACTCATTTCAGTTTTGTTACCTCAGGTTTCCCACCAAAAGAGGAATTCCAAAGCCAAGCCGTGGGGAAGACTGAAGGGACAACCCGAACTATGGTTAAAAATTGGGGCCTAGGGGCATGGCAAGCCCAATATGCTATCTCTTCATCCAGCCACTGAGTGGCCTTACTTGAGGACTGGGCTCAGCCTGAGCGTCACAATGTGTGTTTGTGACCAATGTGGCCCGCGAGCATGGGCGGGGCCTCATGGGCCACACTGGTTTCAACTACACTGAACGTTGGACAACATGCCAACCACAAGGTTTCTTGCCATGGGGAAGGAGTTTTGATTTCTGCATCACCTTCAACCCTGGGCAGTGATTGGATATAAGGTCTAGGTTCTGAAACCTGAAAACTGATGTTGGGAAGAGATGACGACCTAAGGCCATGGCGGCTCGATGTGCTCAGTGTGCGGCCAGCTGTCTGGGAGGGGCCAGGGGGTCCAGGCTCAGGCTGTGTCAGAAAGGGCATTAGTGCCCTGGTCAGCCTATGTATTTGGGGTACAGCCAAGGTCGGTGCAGGTTGATCCTCATTTGGGATTACTGGGTAGCACCAGAGGACAATGTTTTTCTTCTGGAGGGCCGGCAGAGTGCTGCATTGTAGTTCTGGATTGCCAAACTGGAGGGCTTGTGGGCCAGTAGTCTGACGACAAAAGTCTGAGAACACAAGCTTGGCTTAGGTTTCTGGGTGAGGCCATGGCACGCACAATCTACAGACCTGAATCGAGATCTCGTGCATCTGAATTCAGGGCGAGGATCAGACGATCGCTCAGGTTGGAGTTTCTGTCCCTGATGGCCCCTTCATGAATGGGCGGGGGCATCACGAGGCCATGGGGGTTTTCCCACGATGGGAGTTGTGAGAAGCTCCAAACTGCAGAGAGTTTTCTGCAGGACATTTGAGACCTGTTGTTTGGCTCCAGGCCAATGATTCTGAGCAGGGTTCTAAGGATGGATGGCTGGGTAGCCCACCTCGCATTCCAATTGTCTCCTAGCAACAAGACAGGTTAGATATCCTGGATCAGTGGGGAGCAACCGAGGACGCTGAGTTGAAATGGACACCCCTGGGGATGGGTCCTAACGTGCTTTTGCGTCTATGGAGACCTGGAATGAAGCGGTGGCATTGGGGCCCTAAAGGGTTCTCCTAAACAGAGGCTTTGACACAGCTCCAACGTGCAAGTTTCCCATGTGTAGATGAGATGTTTTCTGATGGGTGAGTCAAGAAACAGCTATATGCTGCTTTTGAAATCCAGGCCTCTGAGGAGAGATGCCTGGAAACCAAAGCAATGGATTTGATTAGTGCCTAGGGGCCTCTTCATTCCTTCATACCTCTGGGGACATCTGTCTATGGGTCTGAGTGCAGGTAGGTGCTCAGTTGGGCTCAGATTGCCCCTGTTTTTCCTGGGAAGCCACCACTATTGAGATGGATCAGGGACTTTGGAGGTTTATCCTATTAGAAGGGTTGTGGCCATTGGAATGGGCACACACAATTCCCTTGGAGAGGGCTAGTACAGTCCTCAGATTTGGCTCCAGGGGCCTGAGCCTGTAGGTTGTGTAGGCCAGGGCTGTTTGGACAGTTGTCTGAAAACACAAACTCGGCTTATGTTTCGGGTCATAGGTATGGCAGGACTGATCACAGACCATGAGGAGAACTCTTCGGGATTTGAAAGAAGGGCGAGTGTGAGGCTCCTGCTCAAGTTTTTGTCTCTGGATATCGTGTCACTCATGGTCGTGGAATTTCTGGGTGTCTTCATGGGAAATGGACGAGTCTTACTCTCTGGTTGTTTGGCCCCGTCCAAAGAGTTTGGGGTCACTCTGTGGGCTGGAAGAAGTCCGTTTTTTTTTTTTTTATTCTTGTTTTTTTCTTTTTTATCCTCAGGTGTCCCACCAAATGAGGGATTCCAGAGTAGAGCCCTGGGGAGGGGCGACTGGACCATCAGAAATTTGGTTAAAAATTGGGGCCTAGGGACATGTCAAGCCCATTATGACATCTAATGGTCCAGCAACTGAGAGGACTTACTAGAGGACAGGACTCATGCTGAGAGTCACAATGCGTGTGTATGCCCACGTCGCACTCAAGAATGGGCGGGGCCTCAGGGTGAATGCTGGTTTCTCCTACACTGAACGTTGAACAACGTGCTAACCACAGGGTTCTTGCCATGGGTAAGGAGTAGTTCTGATTTCTTCATCACACTCACCCCTGGGCAGTGATTGGAGATAAGGTCTCGGTTCTGAAGCCTGAAACTGAGGTAGGGAAGAGATGATGACCTAAGGCCATGGCGGGTTTTATATGCTCAGTGTGCGGTCAGCTTTCTGGGTGTTGGTCAGGAGGTCCGGGCTCAGGTTGTGTTCGACAGTGCATTAGTGCCCAGGTTAGACTGTATAATTTGGGTAAAGTCGAGTGCTGTGTAGGTTTACCTTCATTTAAGGTGCCTGGGCAGCTCATGAGGCAATCATTCTTTTTCTAGAGTGCAGGCAGAGTGCTGCACTGTGGGTCCGGAATTGCCAAACTAGAGGGCTTCGGGGCCAGGAGTGTGAGGACAGATCTGAGAAGACAAGCTAGACTTGGGTTTCAGGGCGAGGGCACGGCAGGTACCCCCTGCAGATCTGAACCAATATCTCATGCATCTGAAGTCAGGGCGAGGATCAGACGTTGGCTCAGGTTGGAGTTTCTGAGCATGACGGCCGCTTCATGAATGGAGCGGAATCTCGAGGCCATTGAGGTTTTCCCACGTTGGGAGTTGTGGGATGCCCCTTCAAGGATTCCTTCTGCGGGACAATTGAGACCTGTTGGACAGCTCCAGGACATCCCATATGGAATGACTCCAGAGCACCGTTCGCGGATGGATGCCTGGGAAGCCCGCCTCCATTCCAATTGTCTGCTAGCAACAAGACAGTTTAGATCTCATGGCTCTGCGGGAGCAACCGGGGTGGCTGAGTTGAAATGGACTTTCCTGAGGATGGGTCCTAATGTGTTTTTGTGTCCATGAGGGCCTTGGAATCGGGCGGGTGCACCGGGACCCTGAAGTACTCTCCTAAGCTTTGTATATGGCTCCCATGCACAGGTTTCCTTGTGGAGACGAGATGAGTTCTGATGGGTGCCTCAGGAAAACCCCTAAGCTCGTATTGGAATCAGAATTTTGAGGACACATGCCTGTGACCCAAAGCAATGGATCCTATTATGGCCTAGGGTCCTGTCTGGTTCAATCTTCTTCTCTGGGGACATCCATCTATGGTATGAGTGGAGGTCGATTATCAGCTGGTGTCAGACAGCCCTTTTTTGTTCCGGGCGACCTACACTATTGGGATGGCCTCAGGGACTTTGGAGGTTTCTCCTAATTTGTACGATTTTGGACCATGGAATGGGCAGAATTCCCATGGATTGGTAGGCACAGTCCTAATGTGTGGCTCCAGGGGCCCAGCCTGGAGGTTGTGTGGCCCAAGAATTTGAGGACAGAAGTCTGAAGACACAAACTCAGCTTAGGTTTGTGAACGTAGGTATGGCAGGCCCGATCTACAAACCATGAGAAGAACACTTCAGGATATGAAGAAAGTGCGAGTCTGAGGCGCTTGCTCAGACTTTTGTCTCTGGATTTTGTATCAGCGATGGCCGTGGAATGTCGGGGACGCCTCATGGGCCATGGACGAATCTTCCTCTCTGAGGATTTGGCCCGATTCCCAATTGCTTTTCGTCAATCTGTGGGATGGGAGGACTCATTTCAGTTTTGTTACGTCAGGTGTCCCACCAAAAGAGGAATTCCAAAGCCAAGCCGTGGGGAAGACTGAAGGGACAACCCGAACTATGGTTAAAAATTGGGGCCTAGGGGCATGGCAAGCCCAATATGCTATCTCTTCATCCAGCCACTGAGTGGCCTTACTTGAGGACTGGGCTCAGCCTGAGCGTCACAATGTGTGTTTGTGACCAATGTGGCCCGCGAGCATGGGCGGGGCCTCATGGGCCACACTGGTTTCAACTACACTGAACGTTGGACAACATGCCAACCACAAGGTTTCTTGCCATGGGGAAGGAGTTCTGATTTCTGCATCACCTTCAACCCTGGGCAGTGATTGGAGATAAGGTCTAGGTTCTGAAACCTGAAAACTGATGTTGGGAAGAAATGACGACCTAAGGCCATGGCGGCTCGATGTGCTCAGTGTGCGGCCAGCTGTCTGGGAGGGGCCAGGGGGTCCAGGCTCATTCTGTGTCAGAAAGGGCATTAGTGCCCTGGTCAGCCTATGTATTTGGGGTACAGCCAAGGTCGGTGCAGGTTGATCCTCTTTTGGGATTACTGGGTAGCACCAGAGGACAATGTTTTTCTTCTGGAGGGCCGGCAGAGTGCTGCATTTTAGTTCTGGATTGCCAAACTGGAGGGCTTGTGGGCCAGTAGTCTGACGACAAAAGTCTGAGAACACAAGCTAGGTTAGGTTTCTGGGTGAGGCCATGGCAGGCACAATCTACAGACCTGAATCGAGATCGCGTGCATCTGAAGTCAGGGTGAGGATCAGGCGATCGCTCAGGTTGGACTTTCTGTCCCTGATGGCCCCTTCTTGAATGGGCGGGGGAATCACGAGGCCATGGGGGTTTTCCCACTATGGGAGTTGTGAGAAGCTCCAAACTGCAAAGAGTCTTCTGCAGGACAATTGAGACCTGTTGTTTGGCTCAAGGCCAATGATTCTGAGCAGGGTTCTAAGGATGGATGGCGGGGTAGCCCACCTCGCATTCCAATTGTCTCCTAGCAACAAGACAGGTTAGATCTCCTGGATCTGTGGGGAGCAACCGAGGACGCTGAGTTGAAATGGACACCCCTGGGGATGGGTCCTAACGTGCTTTTGTGTCTATGGTGACCTTGGAATGAAGCGGTGGCACTGGGGCCCTAAAGGGTTCTCCTAAACAGAGGCTTTGACACAGCTCCAACGTGCAAGTTTCCCATGTGTAGATGAGATGTTTTCTGATGGGTGAGTCAAGAAACAGCTATATGCTGCTTTTGAAATCCAGGCCTCTGAGGAGAGATGCCTGGAAACCAAAGCAATGGATCTGATTAGTGCCTAGGGGCCTGTTCTTTCCTTTTTACCTCTGGGGACATCTGTCTATGGGTCTGAGTGCAGGTAGGTGCTCAGTTGGGCTCAGATTGCCCCTGTTGTTCCTGGGAAGCCACCACTATGAGATCGATCAGGGACTTTGGAGGTTTATCCTATTAGAAGGGTAGTGGCCATTGGAATGGGCACACACAATTCCCTTGGAGAGGGCAAGTACAGTCCTCAGGTTTGGCTCCAGGGGCCTGAGCCTGTAGATTGTGTAGGCTAGAACTGTTGGGACAGTTGTCTGAAAACACAAACTCGGCTTATGTTTCGGGTCATAGGTATGGCAGGACTGATCTACAGACCTGAGGAGAACACTTCGGGATTTGAAAGAAGGGCGAGTGTGAGGCTCCTGCTCAAGTTTTTGTCTCTGGATATCGTGTCACTCATGGTCGTGGAATTTCTGGGTGACTTCATGGGAAATGGACGAGTCTTACTCTCTGGTGGTTTGGCCCCGTCCAAAGAGTTTGGGGTCATTCTGTGGGCTGGAAGAAGTCCGTTTTTTTTTTTTTATTCTTGTTTTTTTCTTTTTTATCCTCAGGTGTCCCACCAAATGAGGGATTCCAGAGTAGAGCCCTGGGGAGGGGCGACTGGACCATCAGAAATTTGGTTAAAAATTGGGGCCTAGGGGCATGTCAAGCCCATTATGACATCTAATGGTCCAGCCACTGAGAGGACTTACTAGAGGACAGGACTCATGCTGAGGGTCACAATGCATGTGTATGCCCTCGTCGCACTCAAGAATGGGCGGGGCCTCAGGGTGAATGCTGGTTTCTCCTACACTGAACGTTGGACAACGTGCCAACCACAGGGTTCTTGCCATGGGTAAGGAGGAGTTCTGATTTCTGCATCACACTCACCCCTGGGAAGTGATTGGAGATAAGGTCTCGGTTCTGAAGCCTGAAAACTGAGGTAGGGAAGAGTTGATGACCTAAGGCCAATGCGGGTTTTATGTGCTCAGTGTTTGGTCAGCAATCTGGATGTTGGTCAGGAGGTCCAGGCTCAGGTTGTGTTCGACAGTGCATTAGTGCCCAGGTTAGAATTTATAATTTGGGTAAAGTCGAGTGCTGTGTAGGTTTACCCTCATTTAAGGTGCCTGGGCAGCTCATGAGGCAATAATTTTTTTTTCTAGAGGGCAGGCAGAGTGCTGCATTGTGGGTCCGGAATTGCCAAACTTGAGGGCTCGGGGCCAGGAGTGTGAGGACGGAAGTCTGAGATGACAAGCTAGACTTGGGTTTCAGGGCGAGGGCACGGCAGGTACCCCCTGCAGATCTGAACCAATATCTCATGCATCTGAAGTCAGGGCGAGGATCAGACGTTGGCTCAGGTTGGAGTTTCTGAGCATGACGGCCGCTTCATGAAGGGAGCGGAATCTCGAGGCCATTGAGGTTTTCCCCCGTTGGGAGTTGTGGGATGCCCCCGTCAAGGATTCCTTCTGCGGGACAATTGAGACCTGTTGGACAGCTCCAGGACATCCCATATGGAATGACTCCAGAGCACCGTTCGCGGATGGATGCCTGGGAAGCCCGCCTCGCATTCCAATTGTCTCCTAGCAACAAGACAGTTTAGATCTGATGGCTCTGCGGGAGCAACCGGGGTGGCTGAGTTGAAATGGACTTTCCTGAGGATGGGTCCTAATGTGTTTTTGTGTCCATGAGGGCCTTGGAATGCGGCGGTGGCACCGGGACCCTGAAGTACTCTCCTAAGCTTTGGACATGGCTCCCATGCACAGGTTTCCTTGTGGAGACGAGATGAGTTCTGATGGGTGCCTCAGGAAAACCCCTATGCTCGTATTGGAATCAGGCTTTTGAGGACACATGCCTGTAACCCAAAGCAATGGATCCTATTATGGCCTAGGGTCCTGTCTGGTTCAATCTTCTTCTCTGGGGACATCCATCTATGGTATGAGTGGAGGTCGATTATCAGCTGGTGTCAGACAGCCCTTGTTTGTTCCGGGCGACCTACACAATTGGGATGGCCTCAGGGAATTTGGAGATTTCTCCTAATTTGTACGATTTTGGACCATGGAATGGGCAGAATTCCCATGGATTGGTAGGCACAGTCCTAATGTGTGGCTCCAGGGGCCCAGCCTGAAGGGTGTGTGGCCCAAGACTTTGAGGACAGAAGTCTGAAAACACAAACTCAGCTTAGGTTTGGGGACGTAGGTATGGCAGGCCCGATCCACAAACCATGAGAAGAACTCTTCAATATGAAGAAAGTGCGAGTCTGAGGTGCTTGCTCAGGCTTTTGTCTCTGGATTTTGTATCAGCGATGGCCGTGGAATGTCGGGGAGGCCTCATGGGCCATGGACGAATCTTCCTCTCTGAGGATTTGGCCCGATTCCCAATTGCTTTTCGTCAATTTGTGGGATGGGAGGACTCATTTCAGTTTTGTTACCTCAGGTGTCCCACCAAAAGAGGAATTCCAAAGCCAAGCCGTGGGGAAGACTGAAGGGACAACCCGAACTATGGTTAAAAATTGGGGCCTAGGGGCATGGCAAGCCCAATATGATATCTCTTCATCCAGCCACTGAGTGGTTTACTTGAGGACTGGGCTCAGCCTGAGCGTCACAATGTGTGTTTGTGACCAATGTGGCCCGCGAGCATGGGCGGGGCCTCATGGGCCACACTTGTTTCAACTACACTGAACGTTGGACAACATGCCAACCACAAGGTTTCTTGCCATGGGGAAGGAGTTCTGATTTCTGCATCACCTTCAACCCTGGGCAGTGATTGGAGATAAGGTCTAGGTTCTGAAACCTGAAAACTGATGTTGGGAAGAGATGACGACCTAAGGCCATGGCGGCTCGATGTGCTCAGTGTGCGGCCAGCTGTCTGGGAGGGGCCAGGGGGTCCAGGCTCATTCTGTGTCAGAAAGGGCATTAGTGCCCTGGTCAGCCTATGTATTTGGGGTACAGCCAAGGTTGGTGCAGGTTGATCCTCATTTGGGATTACTGGGTAGCACCAGAGGACAATGTTTTTCTTCTGGAAGGCCGGCAGAGTGCTGCATTGTAGTTCTGGATTGCAGAACTGGAGGGCTTGTGGGCCAGTAGTCTGACGACAAAAGTCTGAGAACACAAGCTAGGTTAGGTTTCTGGGTGAGGCCATGGCACGCACAATTTAGAGACCTGAATTGAGATCTCGTGCATCTGAATTCAGGGCGAGGATCAGACGATGGCTCAGGTTGGAGTTTCTGTCCCTGATGGCCCCTTCATGAATGGGCGGGGGCATCACGAGGCCATGGGGGTTTTCCCACGATGGGAGTTGTGAGAAGCTCCAAACAGAGAGTCTTCTGCAGGACAATTGAGACCTGTTTTTGGCTCCAGGCCAATGATTCTGAGCAGGGTTCTAAGGATGGATGGCTGGGTAGCCCACCTCGCATTCCAATTGTCTCCTAGCAACAAGACAGGTTAGATCTCCTGGATCTGTGGGGAGCAACCGAGGACGCTGAGTTGAAATGGACACCCCTGGGGATGGGTCCTAACGTGCTTTTGTGTCTATGGAGACCTTGGAATGAAGCGGTGGCACTGGGGCCCTAAAGGGTTCTCCTAAACAGAGGCTTTGACACAGCTCCATCGTGCAAGTTTCCCATGTGTAGATGAGATGTTTTCTGATGGGTGAGTCAAGAAACAGCTATATGCTGCTTTTGAAATCCAGGCCTCTGAGGAGAGATGCCTGGAAACCAAAGCAATGGATCTGATTAGTGCCTAGGGGCCTGTTCTTTCCTTTTTACCTCTGGGGACATCTGTCTATGGGTCTGAGTGCAGGTAGGTGCTCAGTTGGGCTCAGATTGCCCCTGTTGTTCCTGGGAAGCCACCACTATTGAGATGGATCAGGGACTTTGGAGGTTTATCCTATTAGAAGGGTTGTGGCCATTGGAATGGGCACACACAATTCCCTTGGAGAGGGCAAGTACAGTCCTCAGGTTTGGCTCCAGGGGCCTGAGCCTGTAGGGTGTGTAGGCCAGGGCTGTTTGGACAGTTGTCTGAAAACACAAACTCGGCTTATGTTTCGGGTCATAGGTATGGCAGGACTGATCTACAGACCTGAGGAGAACACTTCGGGATTTGAAAGAAGGGCGAGTGTGAGGCTTCTGCTCAAGTTTTTGTCTCTGGATATCGTGTCACTCATGGTCGTGGAATTTCTGGGTGACTTCATGGGAAATGGACGAGTCTTACTCTCTGGTGGTTTGGCCCCGTCCAAAGAGTTTGGGGTCATTCTGTGGGCTGGAAGAAGTCCGTTTTTTTTTTTTTTTATTCTTGTTTTTTTCTTTTATCCTCAGGTGTCCCACCAAATGAGGGATTCCAGAGTAGAGCCCTGGGGAGGGGCGACTGGACCATCAGAAATTTGGTTAAAAATTGGGGCCTAGGGGCATGTCAAGCCCATTATGACATCTAATGGTCCAGCCACTGAGAGGACTTACTAGAGGACAGGACTCATGCTGAGGGTCACAATGCATGTGTATGCCCTCGTCGCACTCAAGAATGGGCGGGGCCTCAGGGTGAATGCTGGTTTCTCCTACACTGAACGTTGGACAACGTGCCAACCACAGGGTTCTTGCCATGGGTAAGGAGGAGTTCTGATTTCTGCATCACACTCACCCCTGGGAAGTGATTGGAGATAAGGTCTCGGTTCTGAAGCCTGAAAACTGAGGTAGGGAAGAGATGATGACCTAAGGCCAATGCGGGTTTTATGTGCTCAGTGTTTGGTCAGCATTCTGGATGTTGGTCAGGTGGTCCAGGCTCAGGTTGTGTTCGACAGTGCATTAGTGCCCAGGTTAGAATTTATAATTTGGGTAAAGTCGAGTGCTGTGTAGGTTTACCCTCATTTAAGGTGCCTGGGCAGCTCATGAGGCAATAATTTTTTTTCTAGAGGGCAGGCAGAGTGCTGCATTGTGGGTCCGGAATTGCCAAACTTGAGGGCTTCGGGGCCAGGAGTGTGAGGACGGACGTCTGAGATGACAAGCTAGACTGGGTTTCAGGGCGAGGGCACGGCAGGTACCCCCTGCAGATCTGAACCAATATCTCATGCATCTGAAGTCAGGGCGAGGATCAGACGTTGGCTCAGGTTGGAGTTTCTGAGCATGACTGCCGCTTCATGAAGGTAGCGGAATCTCGAGG
>NW_028133847.1:0-43080 GCF_964662115.1 Mustela nivalis | reverse complement strand
CTCTTTTCTTACAGTTTTAGAGGCTGGAAGTCTAAGATCGAGGCATTGGTTTCTCCTGAGGACTCTCTCCTTGGCTTGCAGATGGACCAACTTCTCTCTGGGTCCTCACATAGCACCCGCACGTGCGTGCGCACACACACACACACACACACACACACACACCAGAGAAAGAAAGAGATATCTGGGGTCTCCTTCTCTTTTTACAGGAGCACCAATCCTATCAAATTAGGGTTCCACCCTTTTGACCATATTTAGCATCAATTTCCTCCTTTAAAGGCCCTACTTCCCAATATAGTCATTAGGGTGTTCAGACTTCAATATACGAATTTGGGGGGGGGGACAATTCAGCTCCCAAATAGAAAACTGAGTGAAGCAGATGGAAATGTTGAACCAACCCAAATTATAAATGCAGCTCAATGATGACATTGTCTCTGGTAAATTTCCTGGATTAAGATAGAGGAGTGAGAATACTAAACCTGATATGTTTTATCTTTTACAGTTGAATTCTATATTTCAGGACAGTGAATTTGCTCTTGCTAATCTGGCTATTCAAACTAAACCAGGTATGTGAGTGTCATTTATTGTGGGTCAAAGGCAGTTTGAGGGATTCTGGGAATGTTCCTATCCAGGGGGAATTTCTTTTTTTTTTTTCTTTTCTTTTTTTTCCTGTCTGAGATTTAGGGACTGCATTTTAAGTTGCATCTTCCCTTCTGAGTGTACCTTCTCTTTGGAATAAGGAAGAAATTCTATCACCATTGTAGGGTGTAAAGCCAATGGGAGAACAAAACAGAAGGAGATAAATTGGGGAAATGGTTGAATTGTATTCAATTACCTTTAATGCCCCTCTTAGCTTTAAAATGCTATGATTCTGTGATTTTGGGGGGAAAAAATCCTTCCTTAAAAGTATGTAAGGAGAGGGATGGCCAATGGTGAAGACCCTTTATTTTCCAATAATGCACTTTCAAGAGTTAGAAATTCCAAAGAGAACTTGAAATGTTTAAAGTGAGGAACACGGACTAGTCTAAGAGTCACCTAGGACACAAAGTTGGAGCGGTGATTACATTGCCAAGGGCGGGCATTGAGTAGTATCAAGGAGCGGACGACAAAGGAAATACATGCTTTCCCCCACCCTCTCAAAGAACTCTGGTTCATGCCTCGAAAATACACCATGTATATCTTTTCAGGCCAATACGTACAAATTTAGCTTATTCATTTTAATGACCACATAGAATTCTTTTGCATGGGTGTGCCATGGTGTATTTACCAATTACCTAGTGATGGACCTTTCCATTATTTCCACCCTTGTCCATATGTTTGTATGCACTCTTGCTGTACTATTATGGGATAGATTCCTGGAAGCGGGGTTACTCAATGACTTATCACTATTTGGGTACATAGATAATGACCAGGCTTCTGAAGTGTCTCCTTAGAGCCCTAGTATTTGAAATCCAACCTGGGGAGTTCCACTGTTCTGCCTCACAGTTGTCTTTCTTCCGAGATTTTGTCCTACTGTAGTGGGCACCATATTTCATATATATAAATTTTTTATGCTTTTGGTACAGAGGCACTTCTGAAGGAGAAATTACCATGGACCAAACTGTAGTAAGTAATTTTTCAGAATGAATCTACTTGTGACTCTTCTAATACCTGAGTAGATGTGAGTAAAATAGTGCTCCTACCTAAGTGGACACCAGGCCAAGCTCAACTGTGGTCATCGAGGGTCAACTTACATTACCTTCTTTGGCATCTGCACTAGAAGCCAGTAGGAAAACCATCCTCTGACTTTTCTGAGGTCTCTGTGGGGACTTTTGGAGGCACATTTTGTGGGCTATGGGAGAGTGGAATGACTTGGGTATTGTCAATGGCAAATGAAGTGTCTTGGTTATAGACTTCTTGGAAAGAAGCCCAGTTCTTCCAAGAATGACACATTTTTTGCAAGACTGGCATTCATATAATCAATCCCCTCTTTATCTCTATAGATTTGAAATCAGGGTGTGACCAAACTATCTCCCACCATCCTTGCCCCAATACTCAGTCCTTATTCCAGTGCCTCCAAGCTTTACCATGACTCTGAAAGGATCAGCAAGCACAGACCTTGTAAGGTATTTAAATATGAGGGAAATATTTTGATTCTACGAAGTACAATCAAGACCACAGTGCCTTCCAAATTATCTACCATGATTTAAAATGCTTTCTGGAAAGAGTTGAGTCTGAATTTCTTTTCTTTTTTTTTTTTGAAGACTTTATTTATTTGACAGACAGAGATCACAAGTAGGCAGAGAGGCAGACAGGGAGAGAGAGGTGGGGAAACAGTCCCCCCACTGAACAGAGAGCCCGATGTGGGGCTTGATCCCAGGACTCTGGGATCATGACCTGAGCCGAAGGCAGAGGCTTTAATCAACTGAGCCACCCAGACGCCTCTGAGTCTGAATTTCTTAATTTAATAAATGATAGATTACATGACCTAAGTAAAATCCCTCTCAAATAATAGGTGTCAAAAGCCTTTTGGTGACAATGAGGTCCCCAGAATCAGGCTGCCTGCATTGGAACCCCTGTTCTTCCACTTCCTGACTGGGAGACATTGGGCAGCCTAATTAAACTCTCTGTGCCTCAGTTTCCTCATCTGAGGAAATGGGGATGGGGATGACAATATTATCATTCCTCATAGGGCTGTTGGAAAGATGGAATGGAATGATAAGTAAAAGCTCGATAATGTTTCCTTGTCATCACCATGTTAGGGTACAGATCCAGAAGGCTCAGACTGCTCTCAGTTCTGACTCATCAGCTATGTGATACTGGTCAGATGA
The DNA here is from genome assembly GCF_964662115.1 of Mustela nivalis. NCBI lineage: Eukaryota > Metazoa > Chordata > Mammalia > Carnivora > Mustelidae > Mustela > Mustela nivalis. Next base: position 40,273 of record NW_028133847.1, on the reverse strand, counting down.
TTGAACTTCTCTGAGACTTAGCTTCCCCATCTAGGAAATGGGGTGATAATCCCTGCATTGCCCACACTACAGGGGTGAGGCGAGGACTAGATGCTTGACTTTTCTGAGTCTGATTTGCAAATGACAAAAACGAGTTACGTAAATGTAAAGCATAATTATGATCGCCGTTGTTGACAATAAACCCTGTACTCAAATGTGATGTTTGTTTCAAGATTTCAGTGATGATGTACTTTTGTTTTGCATTATTTTGGAACAGAGAGAAGGGCAAGGAATGGCTACAATTTCCCATGTACCATCCAGGTAAGAGCTGAGTTTATTCAGAGCTAGTACATTTAGTTCTGATTTTCTTTCCATTTAATTCTGTATTTGCAGCCTGTTGGTCAGAGCTGTCAGAAGGAAATCAAAGTACCCAGTGGTTATTTTACAGATGCTGTAATTGGGCTCTTGCCTTCATGAAATAAGTTGTTTCAGTTGGTCATGGTGTAGCCTAGCAGCCTGCCTTCTGCCTCTTTGTAGTGAAGAGAAAATGGGGTCCAAAGTGGCCATAATTTGGGGATGGAAAATAAAGTGTTTGTTGTCATCAAAAAAATACTGGAAATACTGAGCAAAGAAGTGGAAAACAACATGGAAAGCATCCTTGGTTCTGTTCAGATGCATGGTCCGGCTCCTTCCAGAACACTGGGTATTGCTGCCCTGCCTGATGCAATTCAGAGAGGCTCACGGGAAGGTCACTGACAAGTTCAGAGTGCTAAGAGCAGAGAGTCTGTTGCAGCAAAGGGAGAGGTTAAAAAAAGGAGTCCTTTTAAGAGTGGCAAAATGAGAGCTGGGAAAAGACGGGCACCTCATGGAAGGGCAGGGTGAGCAGGGACCCTGCTTACTGTGGATCAGTGGCGTGGGTTGGACAAAGAAATTTTGAGTTAGCACAGGCACATCTAACTTTCAACAGCCGTATGAAACCTAGGAAATGCGTGCTTCAAAAAGACGTACTGGCAAATAGAAATGGAGAAAATATCTAGGTAAACTTGTGACTTTTTTTTTTTTTAAGATTTTGTTTATTTGAGAGAGAAAGAGGACACGAGCAGGGCAAGAGGGAGAGAGGGAGTGGGAAAAGCAGACTTCCCACTCAGCGGGGAGCGGGACCTGGGGCTTGATCCCAGGATCATGAGCTGAGCCAGTCAGCCGCTTAACCAACTTAACCAACCAACCATCCAGGTGCCCCTAAGCTTAAGGATGCTCTGTAATGAGATGACTGGAACACCTGAGGACATCGCTCCAGCCGTTCAGGTCAAGAACAGCCATTCTTTTGGAACGTATATTTGAGTGGACAGAATATTCTAGGGACGTACTAGGTATTTGTGACCTCGGATAAGTCTCAGCTCCCTCGTATGTGGAATGGGGACCGTAATAGCTCTACTTATGAGGCTGTTGTGAAGGTAAAATTAGTCAAAATACAAGGAGCGAGAGTGCTACAAATGTTAGCTACTATCACCACCATTATCTCCATTATTATTCTATTATAGAAATAGGCCTTCTGCAGAACACATCTTTAGAGACTAATTGAACATGTGCCATTTGCCTTCTTGCACTAATGATGGATAAATTGGAGACCAGAAGGATAAAAGGTTTTCTCCAAAGTTATAAATTCTGAGTACTCCATCTTCTCTATTAATTAGTACAAGCTCCTAGAGAACACATGGCTGGTTCATTTTATTTTATTTTGTTTATTTCATTTTTTAAAGATTTATTTATTTATTTGAGGGGGGAGGGGCAGAGGGATTGAGCAGACTCCTCACTGAGTGCGGACAGACTCAGGGATTAATCCTGTGACCCTAAAATCAATGACCAGAGCCAAAGCCAAGAGTCAGATGCTTAACCACTTAATCCACTGAGCCACCCAGGCACCCTTCATTGATTTTAATGTAATGCAACTGTTGCTGACTGTTCTTTTGAAAATGGGTTTTGAGGGGTGCCTGCATGGCTTAGTCGTTGGGTATCTGCCTTTGGCTCAGGTCATGATCCCAGGGTCCCTGCCTCAGGCTTCCTGCTTGTCCCTTCCCTTGCTGTGTCTCTGTCAAATAAATAAATAAGTAAAATCTTAAAAAGAGAGAGAGAGAGAAAATGGGTTATGAGTTGTTTGTTCTGCGTACGAGAAAATTTATCAGATTTCAATATGCTGTCTTCCATCATTTCTTAAGATTTGCCTGTTGATAGATGCAAAATGTTTGATATTGATAGACTCCCAGTTAAATCACGTGTGTGGAATTTCAACACCGTGTGCAGGTTGCACTTTGTTGACATAAATGCAACATCGTTCTTTTTTGCTCTGCTTTTTAGCTATCTTTGTCAGACCATCCTGAAGGCCAGCTCTTCGTTAGCAGCCTCCGAGCTGATTAACAGAATCAAAAGTAAAATACACGGCAACCTCACCCATGGAAACTTCACCAAGGGTCAACTGACGTTATTAGTAAAATCTGAACACGTTGCGGTGAAAAAACTAGGTAATTGGGGGCAGGGGTATTCCATACACTTTCAGTCCCCCTTTGTATTTATTTATTTTTAAAGATTTTATTTATGTATTTGACAGAGAGACACAGCGAGAGAGGGAACACAAGCAGCGGGAAGAGGGAGAGGGAATAGCAGTCTTCCCGCTGAGCATGGAGCCTAATACGGAGCTCGATCCCAGGATCCTGGCTCGATCCCAGATCCTGACCTGAGGCGAAGGCAGAGGCTTAACGACTGAGCCACCCAGGCGCCCCATTCACTCCCCTTTTTTAGAGAGCTCATAACGCATGCGCAGTAAGACATCCTGAGATCTGGAGGGAGAGGAGGTGTCTTCATGTTCCTTTCCACATCCTCAGTGCTCACTTGCCCTTTCCACCTGTTAGAGCTTATGAAAAACACAGAGGGGTTCCTGGAGACCATCGGTCTGCTCTGGGTATCAGCAGTGGCCAGGACATCAGCGGAGTGGGGGGACTGTCCCTCTTGCATAAATACCCAGAGGCCTGGGGAGTTCCTCATTCCACACAATAATTGCCCAATAGAGGCTTACTGATTTATGGATTGATACAGCCAGGCCAGTCAACTGAGAAAATGATCTGGGTACAGTCCAGAATTTTTCTCTCGGGCATCTCTTTCCTTTAATGGTAAAGAGAAAGGCTATTGGATTATTCCATCCCCTTGCCGTGGCTGCCAGTGGACTATGGTAAAAACAACGGGCTAAGCCAGATGACATGCAGAGACAATTAGAACACACGGTCCTTGGCAACAAAGTGATCAGGTAGCAGAGGGCAGGCTGTGATTGCTAGCAACAGTGAGATGGGAGGCAGAGAAGTATAGAAGCCACAGGGAGAGCTCTCCGTGCAAATGGCACTGATGGCTGCCTTCAGTGCCTTCCCAGTGGGTGGTCAGTAGAATCTGGGGACTTATCACACACACTTAGCCCAGGTCACTTCTCCATTAATGTGACCACACTTGGCAACAAAACCTTGCCCTTGGCACCACCAACAGAGCAGAGCTCCTGTGTCTAATACTGGCGATGGCAGATGCTTTGAGTTTACTAAAACCAAATCCACCCCAGAGTCCATTAGGAAGGGAGGAACCATCCAGAAGGAGAAGTCAGCCTTTGGTTTCCTGTCATTGACCATGGGGGAGTCTCAGAAGGAGGGCAGCTGGCAGGTGAGGACATCTAAACTTTTGTGTGTGTGGCTTGACCTTTTATCAAGGCAGATGTAACATTTTTAAAAACTGAGACCAAAAAAACAGTCCTGTCAGCTTGTGGTTTTAATGAAACGGACTAAGTGTGAGTTTTTCCCAGGAGGCTTACTAAAAAAAAAAAAAAAAAAAAAAGACAGTATTTCATGTACTTTCAGTGAAGCCTGATTTAAATGGCCTGGTAGAAAAAGTTTCCTCTTTTATTGGCTAGTGTTTACGTGTCGGGAAATAATGATGGGTCATAATGGATATGCTCATGACTCTTTTAAGTGCCTTATGCATACATTTTCTCCGTAGAGCCAGGAAGGTGCGAAGCCCAGGAAACAGTCTCTAAATACAAAGGGACCTATAAGTGGCTCTTAACCAACCCTACTGAGACAGCCCAAATTAGATGCATAAAAAACAGGCATGGCAGCGCTACTAGAATCTGGTACGTATTGGCCAAGTTGTTATTACCCCTCTACCCTGCCCTTCTCTCGCCCTTTGGACCTACTTCAGCATGCACAGTTAACATGAGAGCATTCTGAAAAGATGTTCAAGGAGACAAAAGAGAAAAATACAATCCCTCTCCACCGCTGGATTTAGGTTGGCGTATTTTTTTCATCTCCCTGTTTCCTGTGTGCCTTTAAGTTTTATGTAGTTTTCTGTAGTGGTAATCACTGTCCTCATCTCAATAATGGGATTTACCTTTTCACTCAATAGTTGATCAAACATTTTTCCATGTTTTATGTTCTTCTTCTTAATGACCATTTCGAAAAATTGCCTCAGAAGCTACCTCGTTGATGGGCCATAATAATTTACTAAATCACCCTTCTATTGTTGCCTTATCATTTTCCTTCTTTAAATCATCAGTCCCTCTTCTCTGACTCTCTGCTGTTAATGGTTTATGCCATTACCTTAAAGTAGGCAGACCAGAAGGGCAGCAGGTTTTGACAGAGGCTTAAAAGCTCTCTGTTGGAAGGCAATATCTTGGACTGGGTCCTACTCTCTTCATACATCTAATCAGTCAGCAAATCATGCTGGTTTTGTGATCACAGTCAGAGCTCGAATGTAACCTTACCTTTCCATCCCTACGGCATGACCCTGGTGCAGATCCTTGCTATCATCCCTCATCTGCTCTTAGAGCAGTCCCCTTCCCTTCCCCCACTCTGGTTCCACATTGCCTCAAGTATGAAGTCCAAACCCTTAAATGCGGAGCTCAAGGCCCACAGGCGTTCTGTTTACCAAGCATGCCAGCCAAAAACGACCTTTTGCTCTTGTGGACCCCAGTGGGTACCTCCCTGTGTCTCGCTCTCCACCTGTGTTATCTGCTCTGTTTCGGGGTGGGAGGGGCCTTTCTCCCGGACCCCGCCCTATTTGTCTGCATCTCGTGTCAGTCGTCCTGGCACGTCCGGGGTGCTCAGTAAATGTGCTCGCTCATCATGAAATGCACTCGACTGAGTTGGATGAGGCATAGGGGAGGGTGGATGTTGGAGGCCGATGAGCTACAGAGGATGCTATGCTCACTGCCTTCAGGAAATGATGTGCGGAGCTAGGGACCAAATTCTATCAGGAATTTCCTCTTAAAATGGGGATTCGAAGGGAAAGTGAGGGCCAACATGTCCTCCTTGAGAACATTGCCAGACTTCATCTCATACTCTCTTGCCTTTTTACACCTCCTGCATTGGAACCCCCCATTCCCTTGTTCCCCAAGTGCAAAGTGTTCTTCCACGGGGCTCCCACCTTTGCTATCTGAGCCCAGAGGCTGGGAGTGGGTAGAGGGAGGCATGCCCCGGCTACATTGTGTTCCTTTGTTTGCTCTAAGACTTTTCTGGCCTCGTCTTCCAATGAGAAAGCTTTTTGTCCCTCCCTCCCCCCTCTCTTTTTCAGCTCAATCAGTATCCATACTGGCAAATCTCAGTGGGAAAAGCCAAAGTTGAAACAATGCAAACTGCTTCAAGGACTCCCTGATAAGATTGTGGATCTTGCTAACATTACTATCAGTGATGGTAAGTAAGACTGTTCTGTACACATTAATGACATAATGGAACCTTGCTTAGTTGGTCTGCTTGACCTGAGATGAAAGGGTACAGGCAAGACTCATGTAGGAAAATCTTACCTTATAACGATCCAATTTCAGGAACTAGGAAGTTAATGTTGGTGGGGGTGGGAGTGGGGCATGCTAAGGTGGGACCGTCAGTGTTTTTTGCTTTCTAGTGCTTTTATTTTATAATTTTTAAAAAAGATTTTATTTATTTATTCTAAAGAGAGAGAATGAGCAGGTTGAGGGGCAGAGGAAGATGGAGAAGCAGGCTCCCCATTGAGCAGGGATCCCAACCCAGAGCGTGATCCCAGGACCTTGTGGTCATGACCTGAGCTGAAGGCAGATGCTTAACAACGGAACCACCACCCAGGTGCCCCACTATTTTTCATCTTAAAACAGTTTTAACAGGGGGACCTCTGGAGGACTCAGTTAAAAGTCTGACTCTTGGTTTTGGCTGAGGTCATGATCTCAGAGTCATGGGATCAAGCCCAAGTTCAGCTCCACGCTCATGGGGGAGTCTGCTTAAGACTCTCTCTCTGCCTCTCCCTCTGCCCCTTCCCCTGCTCACTCCCACATACACTCTCTATTTCAAATAAAAATAAATAAATATTTACAAAAAACAATTTCGGGGCACCTGCGTGGCTCGGTCAGTTAAGTGTCTGACTCTTGGTTTCGGCTCACGTCATGATCTCAGAGTTGTGGGATCCAGCCCCGCTTCTGGCTCTGTGCTCAGCTCAGAGTCTGCTGGAGGTTCCCTCCCTCTCCCTCCGTCACTTTCCTGCTCTCTCTCTCTCGCACTCAAATAAATAAATAAATGAATAAATAAATTTTTAAAAGATTTTATTTATTTATTTGACAGAGATCACAAGTAGGCAGTGAGGCAGGCAGAGAGTGAGAGGGGGAAGAAGGCTCACCGCTGAGCAGAGAGCCTGATGCTGGCCTCGACTCCAGGACCCTGGGATCATGACCTGAGCTGAAGGCAGAGGCTTAACCCACTGAGCCATCTAGGCACCCCTAAATAAAATATTTTTAAAAAACAGTTTCAATGGGTAATTCTTTATGTAGTTCAATATTGCAAAACCAAAAAGGAAATACAGTGAAACATCTTCCCACTGCTGACCCCAGCCATTCAATAAATATCCACAGAGATATTTCATGTCTTTATTAGGAAATTCACACACACACACACACACACACACACATATCATACAGATACATATACATATACACATATATTCTTTCTTCCTCCTAGTACACAAAGTGTATGCTATCCAAACCACTCTGCACCTTGCTTTTTTCTTCTGTCAGTATATTACAGAAATGATCAGTTTAGTATACGAAGAGCTTTCTCATGTTTTTTATCACTACATTATATTATACTGCGTGGATGTGCCACAATTTATTTCTTTAACCTGCTTCCTGTGGGTGGGCATTTATGCTGTTAATAACATTTTATCTTTACCAAACTGCTGCAATGGAGACTGTACATATGTCATTTTGCATAAGTAGGATATACTTGAAGCATAAATTTCTAAAAGTAGAATTTCTGGGTCAGTTGTCCTTTTGATGGTGTCAAAAGGCTTTCTGCAAGGCTTGCTTGGAGCAGTGCATACTCCCACTTGAAGGTAGGAAAGCACCTCTTTTGGAGTACTTTTATCAATGCAGCATGCTATCAGACTTCTGGGTCTTTGGTGATTTGATGAGCAGAAATGGATATCTCATTGTGGCTTAAAAATTTTCTTATGAAAATATTCACAGAGCATAACATTTTACCCACTTCCTGGGTATAATTCCAAGGTTTTTAGTGTATTCACTAGATTACGCAACTGTCAACTAGTTCCAGAACATTTTGATTTTGATCTCTCCAAAGAGAAGCCCCATACACATTAGCAGGCACTCTCATTAACCCCTCCCACAGTCCCTGGAAACCTCTAATCTACTTTCTTTCTTCTTTTAATTTTATTTTGTTGTAGTAAGAACATTTAACATGAGGCCCATCCTCTTGACATATTTTTAAAGTACAATGTTGAAAAAAAAATAAAAATAAAGTACAATGTTGGGGTGCCTGGATGGCTCAGTTCATTAAGCATCTGCCTTTGGCTCAGGTCATGATCCTGGAGTCCTAGGTTCGAGTCCCGCATCCGGCTGCTCAGCGGGGGAGTCTGTTTCTCCTTCTGATCTCTCCCTTCTCGTGCTCTCTCTCTCTCTCTCTCTCAAATAAATAAATACATTTAAAAAATCTTTTTTAAAAAATACAATGTGGTATGGCTGACCACCAGAACTTATTCATCTTGCTTAACTGAAACTTTATCCCTGTTGATTAGCAACTCTCCATTTCCCCTACCCCTGGCCCTTGGCAAGTACCATTCCACTCTGTGCTTTTGTGAGTTGGATTATGTTAGATTCCCCAGGTAAGTGAGATCATGCAGTATTTGTTTTTCTGTGTCTGGCTTATTTCACTTAGCATAATGCTCTCCAGGTTTATCCTTTTATTTTAAAGTAGGCTCCCTGCCCAATGTGGGGCTTGAACTCATGACCTATGCTCTACTGACTAAGCCAGCAGGTGCCCCATCAGTTACAGAAATTCTTTGTATATTTTGGAGATGAACTCCTTATCAAACATATGGTTTGCAAATATTTTTTAGTAAGTTCGCCTTTCAGTCTGTTGATTGATTTTTTCCCTTGTTGTGAGACACTTTTTATTTGATGTAGTCCCGCTTGTTTATTCTTGTTTCTGTTGCCTGTGCCTTTGGTGTCATATCCATGAAATTGTTGTCAGGATCAAGGTCATGAAGATTTTCCATTATGGTCTCTTCTAGGGGTTTTTGAGTTTCAGGTCTTGCATATAAGTCTAGAATAATTTTGAGTTGATTTTTGTGTATGGTGTAACAGGAGGGCCAATTTCATTCTTTGGCATTTGAATTTTCAGTTTTCGCAATACCATTTATGGAAGAGATTATGCTTTTCCCATTGTGTGCTCTTTGTGCTCTTACTGAAGATCAGTTGATGGTGCATGTATGGATTTGTTTCTGGGCTCTCTATTCTGTTCCATTGGTTTATAGGTCTGTTTTGATTACTGTAGCTTTGTTTTATATTTTGATATCAAGGAGTGTGATTTCTTTGTTCTGCTTTCTCAAGATTGATTTGGCTATTTGGTTTGTGTGTGTGTGTGTGTGTGTGTGTGTGTGTGTTTCTAATGAATTTTGGAATTGCCTTTTCAAAAAAAATTTCTGTCCAAGATACCATTGGTTAAACTAGTTCAGTGAAGCCTATTGTCCCTGCAGTGTAGATCTTCTGATGCTTCTCCTTAGGAGATGCAGGCTTGGGCTTGGACTAATTCTCTCTGACGATCAGGATGACTGTGGTTCTAGCTAGGTTCTCACTGTTTCTTTCTCTGATCTCCTTGCCGAGCTTCTGGATGGTGTGCCTGTCTTGGTATCACACCCAGCTGTTAGCCTCCGAATTGCTAGTTGACGGCTCTGTTGTTCTTGACAAAACCTTGTGACATAAATTGCTCCATAGTTTGATCGCATTATAGTCTATCCCCTTTACTGGGACAGAGTATTGCCAGTTTTTGAGGCTTTTCCTCACCCTTCTCTATGAAAATATATCTGTCCTATAGGGCAAGAGCTCGGGAGATGGTAGAGTGATGAATGTGTCCTTCACAAGATGCTTCACCAGAGTCTTCCCTATGGAGCAGGGGCTGTGTGTGAATTTGAGGGGAAGGGGCACTTACCACTGGCTCTCAGGAGCTGCCACTGCCCGGGAGGGACCTTCCACAGACCCAAGCCAGAAATATGGGAACTTCCAAGGTCCACTGGCTCTCAAATCCACTCAGAATAGTTCTTCTACCTCTGGGAACTGGGGGAGATGGTAACTACCACTCAGCTACCTAACCCAGTAGAGCAATTTTTCCATAAGGCAGAGCTCTGGGAGATGGGGCCAGTCCCTAGCTCAAATGCCATGACCTCCCACTGTATTGACCAAGTTTCCATAGATTTTGTTGATTAAATTGCCTGTCAATTGGTTGGAAGAGCTCTCATCAACCACCAGGGACTGTGAATTGTTGTTTTTGCTAACTTTGACCAGTGTAATTGAGGTTGCTCTTGGTGAATTTTCCCCCAACCCCTCCTTTCAGTCTATTCTTAAAGTCCTACCTAACTTATCGTGTTTTGAAAGTGTGCCTAAGTTTCCCTCATCAACTCTCAGCCTTTACACACCTTGTCATGTGTAACTCTACCATGTGAATGCCCCCCCCCCGTTTCCCCTCACCATGATGACTAGTTGAAAACTGAGGTGCAGGCATTCCATTGCCTTCCAGGACAGCTAGGGAATTACCTTGAGGCAGTGAACTCCTCAAACTTGTCTTCCTTGCAGAAGATGGAAATTTGAGATCCTTGCCAAGGAATATCTAGAAGAATTAGAAAAGTAAGCACAGGTCTGATGGTTTCTGGATCCAAAATCATAAGTCAGTACACTAGGGAGGGTTGTAGCTTGAAGCAAGTGGACAGCGAGTTACAGAGGTCTGTGTTTCATGCTGACCTCCCTCCTCTGAGTGACACATTTTTCTTAGACACGATAATAGAATTTTCTCCATAGGAGAAAAAGTTAAACAACCTTAACAACAAGAGAAGCATTGCACTGAGTTAGGATTTTTAGAAAATTAACTGTCAGAAATCACTTTGTTAAAAAAAAATCCATGGAGGATGAGAAGAGCTGCACAGTGGCTGTAATGGATATAACTGAAAATAAATTATCAAATTTATTAGCTTCAGAGCAATGCTTCTTATAAGTTAGCTTGATGAAAAATGAGCACAGTGTAAGGGAAAGAAAATGCATTCATGTTGAGACCATTTTTCTTTAGCCTTCAATCTTGCTGACGAGCATTAGATATCTTGGTTGGAGAAAAACTTGTCAGTTCCTCCAGTTAAATGCTCACTTCATGTAACCCCTTAATATTGCAGGGTTCAAAAATTACCCTTATTTCAAAAACCTGTGGGTTCTTTGCTTTGCCTCGTCTTCGTGACCTCCAAAACACTGAAGATGCATCACACTCTAATGAAGTTGACTGGAACTTTTCACGTGGGTGTGTCCATCCACGGCCTGGGCAGGATCATGGATGGTAGAGGGAAAGCAATGTAATTTCCAGGATGTCAGGGAGAAGGCCTGTAAAGCACAGAGGTTCCAACCCCAAAGCAGTGGAGAAAAGGGACAAAGGCACAGATGCTGTAGTAGAAAGTGATATTAAAGAACACTAACTTTGGACTCAAACAGGCCTGGATTAAAAGCTGGGTTAGAACCTCTATGGCACAATTCCTTAATCTGTATAAAGGGAATAATGTCAGTACCCATCACACAGGGCTATCACGACAATGAAATTGGAGAATGTATGTCTAAATGCCTTGTGGTATCTTGTCTCCAAAATGCCCACCATCCATTTATTCCCTCCTTGTCAATTAGAAGTTGAATCAGGGCTGCCTTGTCGCTACTTAGCCCAATAGAATTCAGCAGCGGTGACTCTGTGCCTATCATGGGACGAACTTTTAAGAGGACGGGAAATTTTTGCTTCTGTTCTCTGTATGCTCTCAGTGGGGATTTTTCCTCTCGGAACCCAGACAGCATGCTATAAGGAGCCTGGAAAATGTTTAAACTACTAGCTCTGCCAGAAAAAAAAAAAAAAAAAGGTAATTTTGTCACACTTGCTGATTTCCTTGGTGTAATTCTCCCCTGATGGCTGGATACAAACTACAACATGGAGTTGTTAAGAGATGGACATGAGTTGGTAAGAGATACACAGATACCATAGCTATAAATAATCACCAAAGCATACATTATTAAGATGTAACAAAATCATTAGGAATTGATCAGTCTTGGGTATCATGGGTATCACCATTGTTTTTAATATTATTTATTTGATTAAGAGTTGATATAATTTAATTTTCAATAATGGCTATGTTTAACAACCAGCTCACAAAATTCCCGAAAATTTAACAGTTCATTCTGACAAGTTGACACCAGGCTGGATCCAACATACCGCTGAGCCTAAACTACTGGGAGAGACCATGTGCTGGGAATAGCCTCAAATGACTGACCCCCAGAGGACAGCAGTCCCAACTTGACTGTTGCCTGTGTATAAACTGCCAGCCATGTGAGCGAGCCCTGGAACTTCCAGACCAGTCTAGTCTTCAGATGACTCCAGTTCCAGCTGCCATTTGAGCACAACTACATGAGAGGCCATAATCAGAACCACTCAGCTAAAACCGGTCAACACACAGAACCATGAGGGATAATAATGAATTCTTGTTCGAAGCCGTTACGTTAAGGGTGGTTTGTTACGCAGCTGTAGCACAATGCCCATACTGACCCATAGGAATTGCTCAGTCAATAACAGATATGATAATTGTCTTGATGGCGGCAATTATTGGCAGATTATTTCAAGCAATGGGGGATTTATATATTTTACAATGAATAAGGGGGTATTCCTTTTATTGCTTTTCCTCGAGGACTTAGAATTTTTACACAATGAGTGTAGTTTGTCCTGAGTTTGACTTAAAAACCGTATAACTCTAGCTGGAAAGTCTACAATTACTTTCCACATTATAGTTATTCTCCCATTCACCTGTTGTTTACTTTCCTCCTGTGACAGCAGGGATTGCAGGAAGTAAAGTCACACCACCAAGGCCCAAAGAATGACTCCAGGTCAGCAGCTCTGGCTATCCCATTTACAGCAAAGCCTGAAAATTTAATAAAGCAATAGAAAGACTTGTGAATGAGAGCACTATATTTTCCTTCTGTCCCCTGTCTTATTGTTCTCTCAGTTTCTTTAACTGACCAGAAGACAAATGTACCAAGGACAAAATATTAATTTAGAAGTAATTACAACCTTGTTCAACCTCCCCCTTTCTTCCACCTCAGTTCCTAGGCCATTGTTGGGCAGATTGAAGTAATAGTTGAAGGGGTGGGAAAATTGAGAGAATCTCAGTTAAGATTGCTTAATTTACGTAGACAAGGACAGGGAATTGTTTGCAGAGAGAGAGAGAGAGAGAGAGAAAGAGAGGGGGGGTGGAGGGGCAGGTGATGTTTATGGTAATTTCTTTTGTTTTTCCAAATAGACTTGGTTATTTGTCATGTAAACCAGGTTAAGTTATGAATATAATCTCTCTCTCTGGACTTTTTCCTCAACGGATTGTATTTCTCGATATTTTCCATTATATTTTAGTTACTGGACTTAAATATGAGGGCTTTAAGCTGGGAGGGCACCCCAAGGAGCTTAGCTTTCTGTGGGTTATATCGAACTAAAATCTAATTTGTGTTGGATTTGTTTTAACAAATACTGGCATTGTGGTGACGACAAACGGGGGTCTTTCATTGTAGAGATGCATACTGAAGTATTTATGGATGAAATGATATGTCTGGGATTTGCTTTAAAATAATCTGGAGTGGGGCGCCTGGGTGGCTCAGTGGGTTAAGTGTCTGCCTTTGGCTCAGGTCATGATCCCAGGGTCCTGGGATCAAGCCCCACCTTGGGCTCTCTGCTCAATGGGGAGCCTGCTCCCTCCTCTCTCTCTCTGCCTGCCTCTCTGCCTACTTGTGATCTCTGTCTGTTAAATAAGTAAATAAAATCTTTAAAATAAAATAAAATAATCTGGGGTTGCAGGGAGGTGGGTGAGAGTGTCAGTAAAATAAGATTAGCTCTTCATTGACACTTGTTGAAGCTCGGTGATTCATGAGGTATATGGGGATTCATTATACTAGTCTTTCTACTTTTGTGCATGTTTGAAAATTTCCATAATAAAAAGTGAAGAAAAAAGTGGGCGAGTTAATATCTATTGTTCCTCTTCTCTTAAAAAAAAATCTAAATGAAATTGCTTCTTATTATACATGGTCCATAGTTGCTTTTTTTTTCTGTGATTGCTGGTTCTTGACAGAAAAATATCACTACCACCCTTGATTAGGAAAACACAGACTGAGTGTTTGCAGATATTTTTGTACAGGTGGGATCTACTTAACTCAATCCAATACTCAAAAGTCTTAACTTAATTAGAATCTAATTGCAAGATAATCTTCAATGACAAAAAGGTTTCCCTGGTGTATTTTAAAAAGGATTTAATGAATAAAAACTTGACTTGTGTGCTATTTTCTGGGACTCTGCCTATTGTAGAAATTGAGGTCCAGCATTTTTTTTTTTACTGTAAATTTTGCCGCCTGTGTAGATATTTGCATTTGACTGCCTTAACTTTTTTTTTTTTTAAGATTTTATTTATTTATTTGCCAGACAGAGACCACAAGTAGGCAGAGAGGCAGGCAGAGAGAGAGGAGGAAGCAGGCTCCCTGCTGAGCAGAGAGCCCAGTTCGGGGCTTGATCCTAGAACCCTGGGATCATGACCTGGGCCAAAGGCAGAGGCTTAACCCACTGAGCCACCCAGGCACCCCGACTGCCTTTACTTTTGAAAGGGAAGGAAGCAGACCAGCATGGTCCCAAAGGAAATAATGCGGGTTTTCTATTTCAATTTTCTTTCCCCAGAGAATGCAGATGATGTCGCAGAGCACGTTTTAAATTTAATAAATGAATCCCCCCCTCTGGATGAAGAAGAAACAAAGATTATTGTTTCTAAATTATCTGATATTTCACAATGTGATGAGATAAGTATGAATCTAACCCAGATTATATTACAAATAATCAATGCTGTTTTGGAAAAACAAAACAATTCAGCATCTGATCTGCATGAAGTGAGAAACGAGTAAGTACTAATGCTTTGATAAAATAAGTTATTTCGTAAAATCTATAATATTTGTTATTCATTCCTTTGCCTACAGCCACCAGATTGTCAAGGTCAGGTAGCTATGCATGGAAAGCTGCATTAGTATGACGCAGTGGGGTCATCGCATACAAGTCCCCATTGCGGAGGGATGCTTTGCAAGATTCGTATTCAAAATTCGAATGAATTGTTGCAGAGTTTCAAGTAAATAGTTGCCCCAAACCGAACCTCCATTCTATTTTCCCAGCCCTGGTGCTCCCCCACGTTCTATAAAATGCACCCACCCGTTGCTGAAGCAAAAAGCTTGGGAATAATACTAGCTACCTCCCTCTACTTCACAGCCAGTCAGTAACCAAGTCTTGCAGGAGGCACTGGACATGCGGTTTTTAATCCCTGAAATACTCCTCAAACCCATCTACTTCCGTCCATCCCCAAACCCACTGTCACCTATGTCCCAGCCTCCTATCTCTCCACTGACCTTCTACAGTAACCTCCTAACTGGGCTCCTCCCACATCTTTTCACGCACATATCAGCTCATGTCATTCTCTTGCTTTAAAACCCCTCAGTGGCTTTCTGTTACACATGGCATAGATCCAAATTTCTTGGCCTATGACGCCATGCAGCATCTGGCTTTACATACAACAACGTCATTTAATCTCGAGAACCACTTGCGAGAGGAGTGCTAGGCTTCCCTCTGGGTTGCAGGTAAGTAAACAGAAGCTCAACCACATTACCGTATTTGCCCACACAGTTAGAAATTAGAGGAGCTAAGCTTTAAACCGCAGCCTGTCTGACTCCAAAGCCAGTGCTCTGATTTGATAGTCCCTTCCACAGTATAAAGACAGTGATTAAAATGGAAGGAAAAGTCTGACATTTAGGACATGTCGCAAGGAGTATGGGTCTTATATTATTACAGCGATAGGGATGCTCTTCTCTCCCTGTGGTTCCTTGCAGAATTCTGAGGATAATCGAGCGTGTGGGTCACAAGATGGAGTTTTCTGGGAGGACAGCAAATCTGACGGTGGCCAGGTTGGCATTGGCCATCCTGCGGGTGGACCACATGTTTGAAGGCATGGCATTCGCCATTCGCTCCTATGAAGAAGGCACAGACCCCGAGGTAAGTCTACCTCCAGGAACTAAGAACCAATCAGACACGTCTTCATTCACTGACTCCTTGGGAGAGAGAGGGGATACTTTTTAAAGGTTTTAGTCTTTAGGGGACCTTATGAAAATACAAATATCCCAGAGAAGATTCATATAGAAACTTCAGAAGCCTAACAGCTTGGTCAGAATGGTGTCCGTGAGGTGTTCAGCAACACCATCTTTGGCCCCTGTGGCCCGAAATCATCTCACATGTTACTTCATTGTTAGCTACCATTTCTAGAGTGCTTATTTCTTGTCGGGACACTGAGCTACTACCTGAGCGGATAAGGAAACAGAGTAGTTAAGTAACTTGCTCTAGGACACGCAGCCTAATGGCAGAGTCAGGATTCGAAGTTATGTCTGTCTGGCTTTAAAGTCTGGGCCCTTTCCATCACACCACAATACCTCAGCCTTTGGCAGGCCACAGGCCATCAACCCCTGCAGAAAACAATTGGGAAGGGTACCATTTAAAAAAAAATTTATAGTTTAAAAAAATTATAAAATTTACATATGGGGAAATGCACAAATTATAAGTATCTGTTTTCTGAATTCCAACAGTTGCATATGTCTGTGTAACTAAAACCCCTATCAAGATACAGAATATTGGGCGCCTGGGTGGCTCGGTGGGTAAGCCGCTGCCTTCGGCTCAGGTCATGATCTCAGGGTCCTGGGATCGAGTCCCGCATCGGGCTCTCTGCTCAGCAGGAGCCTGCTTCCTCCTCTCTCTCTCTCTGCCTGCCTCTCTGCCTACTTGTGATCTCTCTCTGTCAAATAAATAAATAAAATCTTAAAAAAAAAAAAAAGATACAGAATATTACTGTCACCCCTAAAATCCCCCTCCTGCCCCTTCCTAGTCAATCCCCACAGCTACCACCTCCCCTAGCAATCACTGTTCTGGTATCCTGCCACCAGAGTTTTGCCTGTTCTAGAACTTGATATAAGTGGAATTGTAAAATATGTACATTCTTCTGTTTCTGTAGTTTATTCTTTTTTTATTGCTGAATAATATTCCATTGTACAGATATACCAAAGATCGTGTATCTAGTCTGCTGTTCATGAATAGCAGATTGTTTCCAGTTTTTGGCTATTATGATTGATAAATACTGAACATTGATGTAACAGTCTCTGTGTAGACATATGTCTTCATATATCATGAATGAATACCCAGGAAAGGGATTGCTGGCTCATAAGATGTAAGTTTAAGTTTGTAAGAACCTATCATGCTGTTCTATAAAGTGGATCATGGAGTGATTTTTCATTTTTTTTTTAAATTGAAGTGTAGGGCCCCTGGGTAGCTTAGTCAGTTAAGCGTCTACCTTCAGCTCAGGTCATGATCTCAGGGTCCTGGGACTGCATCCCACATCAGGCTCCTTACTCAGCAGGGAGCCTGCTTCTCCCTCTCCCTTTGCCACTCCCCCTGCTTATGCTGTCTCGCTCTCTGACAAATAATAAATGAAATCTTTAAAAAAATGAATTAAATACAAGTATAGTTGTCACAAAATGCTACATTAGTTTTATTTTTCATTTTTTAAAAATATTTTATTTATTTATTTGACAGAGAGAGACATAGCAAAAGAGGGAACACATGCAGGGGGAGTGGGAGAGGGGGAAGCAGGCTTCCCACTGAGCAGAGAGCCCAACGTGGGGCTCGATCCCAGGACCCTGGGATCATGACCTGAGCTGAAGGCAGATGTTTAACCAACTGAGCCACCCAGGCACCCCAGTTGATTCCTACAGCCTTGAAGTCAGGTAGTGGGAGTCCTTCAACTTTGTTCTTTTTCAAGATAGCTTTGGTTATTCTAGACCTTTCCCGTGTCCATAGGAATTTTCAAACATCTTTATCAATTTGTACAAAAAGAAGTGTGTTGAGAGTGATTGAGATTGATTAATTTTGGGAGAACTGATTTCTCAGTATTATTAAGTCTTCTCATCCAGGAACATATACTCAGGTTGATTTTAATGTCCCTTAGCAATGTTTTGTACCTTATTTATTTATCTATTATTTGAAGTTTTTATTTTCATTCCAGTTAGTTAACATACGGTGTTATATTAGTTTCAGGTGTACAATGTAATGATTCAACACTTCCATACATCACCCTCTGCTCATCACAAGCATACTTACTCCTAGATGAGAGAGACCTAGACCATCAACTTTATTTTTATATACTTCCAGCAAATAATTAAAAAATTATATTAAAAAAATTCCATTTGCAACAGCATCAGAAAACACAAAATATTTAGGAATAAATTTATTTATTTACACCCAGTGTGGAGCCCAACGTGAGGCTGGAATTCATCATGGTGAGATCGAGACCTCAGCTGAGATCAAGAGTTGGACACTTAACTGACAGAGCCATGCAGGCGCCCCTTTGTTTTGTAGTTTTAAGCAGAATAGTATCAGTATGGGGGCGCCTGGGTGGCTCAGTGGGTTAAAGCCTCTGCCTTCAGCTCAGGTCATGATCTCAGGGTCCTAGGCTCGAGCCTTGCAAAGGGCTCTCTGCTCAACAGGGAGCCTGCTTCCCCCTCCTCCCGCCTGCCTCTCTGCCTACGCGTGACCTCTCTCTGTCAGATAAATAAATACATAAATATTTTTTAGAAGAATAGTATCAGCATGTTTTAAAGTTTTAAGTGGAGCAGAATCACATGTCTTTTGTTAAATAAAAAAATAAAGTTGATAGTCTATGTCTAGATCTATGTCTATGTCTGTCTGTCTATCTCTGTATCATCATCTATTGAATCCTATGAATTCGCTAATCTCACCTGTTAGTTGTAATGTCATCTGGCAATAGAGACAGTTTAATGTCTTTCTTATTGATTTTTATTCATTTCTGCTATTAGTGCCTCCAATAAAATGCTGAATTGAAGTAGTTAAATTGACATCTTTGTCTTGTTCTTGATATCAGAAAAAAGTATTCACTATTTTACAATTACTGTGATGTTAGCCATGTTTTTTAATTGTTGTTTTGTTTTTAGATCCCCCTTATTTGATTGAGAATACTACCTTCTCTTTCTAGTTTGCTGAGAGATTTTAGTGTGATTGGTTGCCGAATTTTGTGGGAAAAAAAAATTTTTTTCCTGTATCTCTTGAAGCAATCGTTGGGCTTCTCTCTTTTATCCTTCTAATCCAGTGAATTACACTGATTTTAGGATGTTAAACCAATCTTGCAGTTCTGGAAGAAAACTTACTGGTAATGATGTATTATCACGTTTATATACTGCTATTTTCAACTTGCTTGTATTTCAAGTATTTTTACAGTAATACTCATGAAGGATGTTGATCTAGAATTTTTTTCTGATTTTATTTTTAAATCAGGCTTTAGGTTAGGGTCATGCCAACTTCATAAAAGTGAGTTGGGAAATGGTCCCTGTTCTACTTTTGGAAAAAGTTTCTGTAACTTTGGTGTTATTCCTTCATCAAAGGCTTGATAGTTTCACTAGGAAACTCTCTGGGTCTAGAATTTCTCTGTGGAAAGTATTTTGATAGCAAACTCAATTAATTTAATGGATAAAGAGTCATTCAATGTTCTGATTCATCTTGTGTCTGTTTTGATTATTTATATTTTTTTGAGAATTTATTTCATCTAACTTATCCAGCTTGTTGACCACAGCTGTTCATAGTATTTCCTAATGATTTCTTAATGTCTGTATGATTTGTAGGGGTGGTCAGCAAACTTTTTCTGTAAAAGGTAATAAATATTTCAGGCTTTATAAGTCCCAGGTAGTTTTTGTCTGACGAACATTTTTATTGTTTCTCTTTTTCTTCCTTCTTCTCTTTCTCTCTTCCTCCCTCCTTTCCTTCCTTCCGTCATCACATTCTTTTTTTTTTAAGATTTTATTTATTTACTTGACAAACGGAGATCACAAGTAGGCAGAGAGGCAGGCAGAGAGAGAGGAGGAAGCAGGCTCCCCGCTGAGCAGAGAGCCTGATGCGGGACTTGATCCCAGCACTCTGGGATCATGACCTGAGCTGAAGGCAGAGGCTTTAACCCACTGAGCCACCCAGGCATCCCCCATTGTCACATTCTTCATTTTTCTTAAAGATTTATTTATTTGACAGAGGGAGAGATCACAAGTCGACAGAGAGGCAGGCAGAGAGTAGGGGGAAGCAGGCTCCCTGAGAGCCCAATGCGGGGCTTGATGCTGGGCTAGATCCTGGGACCCTGAGATCATGACCTGAGCCGAAGCTAGAGGCTTAACCTACTGAGCCACCCAGGTGCCCCTGTCACATTCTTAAAAAAAAAAAAAAAGAAATATTAAAGCTATTCTTAGCTTGAGGCATATGAAAACAAGCCTTGGGTAGGGTTTGTCCTGCTGACTAATTTATCAATCTCTCTTTAATTCTTGATAATTTTTTTTTTAGATTTTATTTATTTGTCAGAGAGAGAGAGAATGAGAGCATGCAAGCAGGAGGAGCGGCAGGCAGAGGGGGAAGCAGGCTCCCCGCTCTGCAGGGAAGCCAATGCGGGACTCAATCCCAGGACCCTGGGATCATGAATTGAGCCAAAGGCTGACGATTAACCGTCTGAGCTACCCAGGCGTCCAAAATTCTTGATAATGTTAACTTCTTCTTTTCATTCCCTCTCAATCAGTGTAACTAGAGATTTTTCAATTTTGTGGATCCTTTTTAAGAATCACTTGTCTATTTTTGTTACCATCTGCTTTAGTTTTATTATTTCCCTCTGTGTACTTACTTTGTGTTTATTTTGCTCTTCCTTATCTACTTTCTTTTCTTAAGATTTTGTTTATTTATTTGACATAGAGAGGGAAGGAGTGCAAGCAGGGGGAGGAGCAGAGGGAAAGGGAGAAGCAGACTCCCTGCAGAGCAGGGAGCCTGATGTGGGGCTCCATCCTAGGACTCACAGTTTATGACCTGAGCTGAATGAAGGCAGACGCTCAACCATCAGAGCCACCCAGGCACCCCCTTTATCGAGTTTCTTAAGGTGGATCCATAGGCCATTGATTTTAGATGTTTCTTCTTTTCCAATATAATCATAAAAAGCTATAAATATCTTGCAAAGCAATTTCAGCTGTGATCTGCAAATTTTGATGTTGTATTTTCTTTTCACTTTTCTTTCTTTCTTTCTTTCTTTCAGAAAGAGAGAGGGGACATGAGCAAGGGGAGGGGCAGAGAGAAAGGGAGAGAGAGAATCCCTCAAGCAGGCTCTGAGTGGAGCCCAGCTCAGGCTTGATCCCACCACCCAAGATCATGACCTGAGCCAAAACCAAGAATTGGTCCATCAACAGACTGAGCCACCCAGCACTCTGATATGCTGTATTTTCATGAGCAGTCAGTTCAGAATATTTCCTACTTTCTTCGTTGTTCAGTGGATTATTCAGAACTATGTTCTTTCAGTCTCAAACATTTGAGGAACATCCAAGACTTATCGTTGTTGATTTCTTGTTTGTTTCACATGGATCACAGAATGTACTCAGAATAATTTCAATCCATTTAAATCTGTTGAGACCTGTTTTATGACCCAGTGTGTGATCTATTTTGATGTTTCATACACTTGAAACACTTGGTATTCTACCGTTATTGGATATGTTGTCCTACAAATATCGATTCGATCTCAAAGGGGTCGATAATGTTACTCAGATCATCTAAGTCTTCGCTGATTTTTTTTCTTAGTTGTTTCCTAGTTTAGAGAGGTGTTAAAATCTCTGACGTTGATTGTGAAATTGTCTATTTCTCCCTTTAGCTGTATCAAATTTTGCTTTATTGGGGGGCTCTGCTATAAGGTGTCTATACATGTATGTTGTTATGTCTTCCTCATAATAACTCTAATACTAACTTATTTATCATTATGAAATAGTTCTCTTTATTTTCGGTAATATGCTTTGTCTTGAAGTCCATTTTATCTGATATATATGTATATATATATATTTTTTTGCACCCACTTACTTTCTATTTCTTTGTATTTAAAGTACACTTCTTGTAGAGAGCATACAGTTTGTGTTTCACTTTTTTATCCATCCTGAAAATATCTGCTTTTGAATTAGAGTGCATAATTCTTTTAACATTTAATGTATTTTTTGATCTGGTTGGATTTAGGAGTATTTTATTTTCTACCTGTCCCTTCTGGTTTTTGTTCCTCTTTTCCTGATGCGTTTTCATTTATTTTAATATTTATTACAATTGAACTTCAATTTTTTACTAACTCCTTAGCTACACTATTTGCATTGTTTTCTTGATGGTTGCTCTAGAGATTATAATATGCATCCTTTTATTTTTGTAGTCTGCTTCAAGGCAACATTGTACCAATTCATGTAAAACACACAAACTTTGACCATACACATCCATTTATACCCTCTGGATCTTATGTTATAGTTGTCATATATATTACATCTAAAATCAGAACCCCCACAAGACAATGTTATCATCATTACTTTAAGAGTCTTGTGAAATTGAAAGAAAAAATAGTCTCCTATACTTATGTAGATACTTATAATTTTCAATATTCTTTCTTCTTCCCTAAAAGAGTTCCATCTAGTAATATTTCCCTTCAACTTGAAGAAATTTACTAAGAATTTCTCATAGTACAGGTCTGATGGTGATGAATTTTCTTAATTTTCACTTATCTGAGAATGTCTTTATTTTGCCTTTATTCTCCTTTTTATAATATTTATGTTTATTTTAAAGAACACAAGCAGGGGAAGGGGCAGAGGGGGAGGGAGATACAGATACCCCTCTGAGTGTGGAGGCCAAGGCGATGTGGGGCTGGATCCCACGACTCTGAGATCATGACCTGAGCTGAAATCAAGAGCTGGATGCTTAAATGACTGAGCCACCCAGGCGCCCCCTCTCTGATTGTTCTTAGTGTTTTCATTGTTTCTTTGCAGTTTAGCATTATGTGTGTAGGTGTATTTTCTCTGCATTTCTCCTGCTTGACGTTTGCTGAGATTTCTGAGCCTGTAAATTGATGTCTTTTATCAAATTTGGGGAATTTTCCATCTTTATGTTTTTTTTTTTTTAAGATTTTTTATTTGTTTATTTGACAGAGATCACAACTAGGCAGAGAGGCAGGCAGAGAGAGAGGAGGAAGCAGGCTCCCTGCTGAGCAGAGAGCCCGATGCGGGGCTCGATTCCAGGACCCCAAGATCATGACCTGAGCCGAAGGCAGAGGCTTTAACCCACTGAGCCACCCAGGCGCCCCTCCCCTCCATCTTTATTTCTTTAAATATTGCTTCTTCACCATTCTTTCTCTCCTCTCCTTTTGGGACCCCAGTTACATGTATATAAAATTTTTGGATGTTGCCCCCACAAGTCCCTGGAGCTGTGTTCATGTTTTTAATCATTTTACAATTTTTTAAACATTTTATTTATTTATTTGACAGACGGAGATCACAAGTAGGCAGAGAAGCAGGCAGAGAGGGAGGAGGAAGCAGGCTCCCCGCTGAGCAGAGAGCCCGATGCGGGGCTTGATCCCAGGACCCTGGGATCATGACCTGAGCTGAAGGCAGAGGCTTTAACCCACTGAGCCACCCAGGTGCCCTTTACTATTTATTTTTCTGAGACTGTAATTTCTACTGATTTCTCTCCAAGTTCACTGACATCTGTTATCTTCATGTTACTCTTGGACCCATCCAAAGCAATTTAAACATTTTTGATACTGTATTTTTTGTTCTAGAATTTCCATTTTTGTCCTTTTTCTGCTTGCTTCTCCGCTGGTATTTCTTCTTTTTGTTTTAACTGCAAGCATATTTTCTTTTAAATACCTGAGCGTAATTACACCAGGTGCTTAAAAATCCTTGTTATTGACTCCAACATTGTGGTCATCTGCAGGTTGATCTCCACTGATTGTCTTTTCACTTCAAAATGAGTCATATTCATTCTTCCTTCACACAGGGGGTGAGTTTGAATTATGTCCTGATATTGTGAACGTTATGTTGCAGAAATTCCAGATTCCGCTATATTCTTTGGAAGACTATTGCCTTTTGTTATACCAGGCAAATAACTCTGTTGGAACTGAACTGCAGATTCCATCTCTTGGATGGCAGCCTAAATCAGTAAAGTTTCTTTTTCCTTAGTTGGAGTCTGTGTCTGTCTTGTACATTAATGGTTCGGAGGCCAGGCAGAAACTATACTCGTAATTATCTCTCCTCCTGGTGGGGTGCCTGGGTAGCTCAGTAGGTTAAGTGTCTAACTTCAGCATCTCCCTCTGCCCCTTCACACTGTGCTAGGTGTACCTGGGTACTCTCTCTCTTAAACAAATAAATCTTAAAAAAAAAAAAAAAAAGAGTTTTGGCTCCTCCTGTCTAGCTTCCTCTTTCCCACAATTCCCTGGTCCTCCCCTGACATGCAGAGTTTCCAGTAACAGGTTGTGGTTACCCTGACCTTTGTTTTATGGTTCTTCATGTCACTAAGACTGCAGGTTTTCTATCAGAATTTTGAGTGTTCTTCACAACATTAGTTTCACCTTGCCATCAGGTTAAAAGCTGTAAAAATAGATAACTCTCCTTGTAATGTTACCTTTTTCCAAATCTCTGCTCTGGTCCGGAATCAGCCTGCTTTTGTTCATTTCCCAGTGCTTTCGAGTTGTGGTTATTTCGTATTGTTGTCACGCACAGGAGGGTCAAGTCCATTCAGAGCTACTTAGTCTTGCCAGAGGCAGATGTTGACTTCCCATTGTATTTTGGTTACATATGGGGTTTTCTGTTATAGACTTTGGGGGAGAAGCAAGTCAACCATCCCCAATCACATTCTTGGTACCAAACTGCTTTCATATTGAAGCTAAATCAGAACTTCTCCAGGCTGCCTGGGTGGCTCAATGGGTTAAGCATATGCCTTTGGCTCAGGTCATGATCCCACGGTCCTGGGATTGAGCCCGCATCAGGCTCCCTGCTTGGCCAGAAGCCTGCTTCTCCCTCTCCCACTCCCCCTGCTTGAGTTCCCTCTCGCACTGTGTCTTTCTCTGTTGGATAAATAACTAAAATCTTAAAGACAATCAGGACCTCTCCACGGTCCTTCATTGCCTTAGTGGAGTTTATTTGTGCTGGCAGAAGAGTCATATTGCTCTAGGGTTCACAAATAATTTTTTAAAATATTGTAAACTCTTATCTCCCCCACTTCCACAGCTGGCTAGGTAATAGTTCCTTGATAGACCACATGTATAATGGGGGAAATGGAGGTCCAAATTACACATGTCTTTGTTCAACTATATCCCAGCTGTGTGACCCTAGGCAAATCTCTTAACCTCTCTGAGCCACCATTTCCTGATATCATACAACATACAATTCAGAGCTAATACATGAGTGAACACAAGGTGCCCATATACCCTGTCTTGCCTGGTAGAGTCCAGGTTTACAACTGTGGTCCCCAGTTTAGTGGTAAAGCCCCCTTTCACTCTCAAAAATGCTCTAATACTTATAAAATACTATTACCGATCAAATCAGTGAATTTTCCTACTATCGAGTCTCTAGCGGAATTCCTAAAGCCTTACTGCTTTACTTCCCTGTCTTTTCAACAAAAGCATTGCCCAATAAAATACGGGGCAATGCCTAATGTATCAGTAATGCCTATTGTATCGGTTTTTTGTTTCATTTTTTTCCCTCTCAGAACTGTATGGGTGAAGGGAGCCTACTTTCAAAGACTGGCTTTTATTTCTGAGAATTAGGGCAAATCCCCTGATTTGTCATTCCCCTTTCTACCTCTATACATACCCAGGTGCAAGTAGACCAGAGATAAGTTTGGGAAGAAAAATGGGTGTGTGTGTGTGTGTACATAAAATGTGTTGCATACAGGGTACTTGGGTGGCTCAGTCATTAAGCGTTTGCCTTCAGCTCAGGTCATGATGTCAGAGTCCTGAGATGGAGCCCCGAATCGGGCCCCCTGTCCAGCAGGGAGCCTGCTTCTCCCTCTCCCACTCCCCCTGCTCATGTCCCCTCTCTCTCTGTCTCCCTTTCTGTCAAAAAATAAATAAAATCTTTCAGAAAAAAAGGTGTTGCATAGCTTATGCAACTAGCTCCCACCCTTCAGCCCTACAGCGTGATGCTCTGGAGGTTGGAGCTGGGGTTGCGGTGGGAGGAGGGGGTGGTTCGGGCTCATGGGTGATGATTTCCGCTTCCACTTCCCGCCTTGTCTTGGCAGATTTACCTGGGTGAGGTCCCTCTGGGAAGGATTTTGGCTTCCATATATTTGCCTAAATCACTGAGGGAGAGAATTCCTGTTAGCAACTTACAGACCATCCTGTTTAATTTTTTTGGCCAAACTTCACTCTTTAAGGTAAGTGCTTGCCTCTGGAAACTGTCATGAGCTGACGTATGGTGACTCATTGTAATTATGAGCTCTTGCTATATTCATGATGTTCTGTTTATTTTAGAATATGCTCTCTGATTTATTCTGCAAGTCTCCTGGCACAACCCCGGCCTTCAACATGAATCAATGACTTCTTTAATGATGTTCCCAGTTCTTTAAAATTTCACAGCTTCTCGGCTCTGCAAGGGACCTTACAGATCCTGTGGTGACCAGACAGAGACCTCAGGATGGTTTTAAAACCAGAAAAGAACAGCAAGTCCTCCTGATGAGTGTTGTTCCAACTTGTTCATGCTTTCTTCCCAAATCTTCCTTGTTTCCTCTGAGCCTCCACACCCCTTGTTTTGGGCCAACTCATTTGAAGCTGAGCAGTGGCCAGTAGGACACTTGCCCTAGAGCATGTGTCACTCCTTCCCACCGCTTTCACAGAACCTTCTCTGAGGGCTCCAGTCCTTACCCATTTAAAACCAAGAGAGAGTATGATGTGGGGGTTATGGGCACGGATCTGGGACCGGCTGAATTTAAAGCCGGCTGTGCCATCGTCTAGCTGAGGGGCCTTGGGTGGGTTACCCAACCTCCATGGGCCTTGCGTAGAATAGGATAATAACAGTGCCTCACTGGGCTATTAAGGATTAAAGGAGTTAATACACAGAAAGTGCTTAGAACATTGCCTAGCCTGTCATTATCAACAAGTAACTGTTTGCGTCACTATTATTATTTGCCTCTTTGGGGGCTGTGCCTAATAAAAGGTTCCTTCATTCGGCCCACTCTATCCCATGTAGCTGTTGGGAAGACAGCAGCCAGAGACAGCATGAAATGGTTGATGATCACTATTAATTGTTAATGTTCACACTTTATTATCTCATTTACTTATGAGAAACCTTGACTCAAAGAGTGCTGTGGTCTGAATGTTTGTGTCCCCCCAGAATTCATGCATTGACATCCTAACCCCCGAGATGATGGTATTAGGAGACGGAGCCTTTGGGAGGGGATGAGTTCATAAGGGTGGAGCCATCATAATGGGGTGAGGCCCCAGAGAGCTTGCTTGACCCTTCCTCCATGTGAAGATGGAGCAGGAAGCTGCCTTCTCTGAACTGGAAAGCAAGCCTTCACCAGAACCTGACCATGTAGGCACCCTGATCTTGGACTTCCAACTTCCAGAGCTGGGACAAAGATGTTTCTGTTATTTAGAAGCCGCTCAATCTGATATTTTGTTCTAACAGCTTGAACAGACCTAGATGAAGAGGCTAAGTTATTTTGCTCAAGGCCACACAGCTAGGAAGTGGCATAACTGGTAATCAAATCCGGGCTGTCTGACTCCAAAGTTCAAGTTTTTAAGAGATCCATACATTAACACCCATGTGTATTTGCATTTTTTAGAGAGGCTATCCAAAGGAATGAATTCATAATGGTCAGATATACAGAGAGTTATTGCAGGGAGATTGCACCAGGCCAACTTAAATATACCACATACCAACTCAAATATAACACATTGTCTCCAGTTATATCTGTAGGATGTCCTGTTCTCCTGGAATTCTCTAGTGGCTCCCCTTTCTATGTATATTCTATTTATTCCTGTGGGTTCAGCTCAAATCCCACCCAGAAAGTCATGAGCCCCTGCTTTCCTCCACACCCACCGCTTGCTTTCTTGTCTTCTGTATCCACCTAGTCTCTAGTCTGGTTTCCCTAAGTCGACTGGCAGATGTCGTAGGTCAGACATATTTTATTTTCATGGCCCTGGCACAGGGCTAGGTATCTAACGAATTTTCAGTAAATACATATTTATTGAGCCTTTTTTTTTAATTGGGAAAAAATTGGTTAGACTGGGGACAAGACAGTGAACAAAAACTTTAATAAAAAGGATGAATGTGGTTCATAGCACTCTGATCCTTTTGGTAAACTTGAAATTTCTCTGCCTCATTTGATATACCATTATTTTTGTCTTAATTTCTCTCCTTGAGAGAGTTGTGCTTGTTGCATAGAAGAGAAGATAAACTTATTTTGCATAGATTTAACACCTAATAAGTAATTTTTATTCACTAACATCTTCCACGGAAGGGGATTAAAGATCTTTGACAAAATTAGCCTACGGACGTCATAGTGCCAGATAATGGATTAGAAGTAGCCTGCCGTCACATTCAGAACCGGAAGGGCCCTTGTAACTCTTAGTGGCCCGTCTCTTTTTACCGATGACCATGTTGAGACTCAGAGAGGGGAAGGCACCTGCTAGAAGTGACACAATGTATTCAGTCGGTCACACAGTTATTACTCAACCAGCAAACAGTGATCGAGATCCTGCGAGGGGTCTTGTGTCATGCTGGGTGCTGGAGATACAACAGCGAGTGACAGAGACATGGTGTGGGTCCTCATGGAACTCGGTGTGAGGGGGGAGAACAGATACCGACAGATTCTAACCTTGAAGGGGGTGACCTTGAGCCTGGGTCTGATGCCACTGATCACTAGGGAGGGAGTGCTTATAAGACATGCCTCTCTTTAACTACCTTTTCCCCTAAGTCCCAAGTTAGCCCTGCTTTCACGTTGCTTCCTCCGATCTTTTTATCAAAATCTTAACAGCCACTGTAACATTTTACTTTAATGCTTGATAAGGGGAGGCCGGCTGGTTCCGTCAGTGGAGCGGACGACCCTGGATCTTGGGGTTGTGAGTTCCAGCCCCACGTTGGGTGTAGAGATGATGTAAAAACAAAATATTGGAAAAAAATTGTTGAGAAGACACTACTCTTGGAAAACACATACCTCCTCCACCACGAGAGGAGGGTCTCTGGAAGGACAAAATGTTAGGCAAGTACAATATGGCACAGGGGCCCTGGGAGCATAGTGGAAAGATTGGGGAGATCAGGAAAAACCTAGAATGGTGTGGGCTGGAACCCAAGGTTGAGTAGAAGGTAGGAGATAAAAGGGGCAGGGAGAAGTGTGGAGGAGGGCTTCCAGTAGACGGAACAACTTCTCTAAAAGGTTCAGAAACTTGAGCCTTGAGCCAAAGTGTGGAAGAGGGAGAAATGATGTAGCACCTTTTCTTGCGTGGCAGCCATTTTGTAGGGAAGAGAAGTAAAACCAGAGGACAGGTTAATTAAGTCCTGAGTTGTGGTGTGTTTCCCCTCCTTTGGCATTTCCACTGCAGGAAACTGTATCTCTTCCTAAGTTGAGAAGATTGTTTGATGTCCACTGGTCCACTTTTCTTCCTGTTATCAGTGTACCAGAGGGGAAGAGATTTTAAGGAACAAGAGGGCTTGGGCTAGCGCTTGGTCTTTGGATGGTCATCCGGGGCCCTGGGCACCATATTGTGCTGTAGATCCACCTCGGCCTCAGGCCACCGCACCGGAATTTCTCTGGGAAAAGAGCATGGGACCACCCGGCTGGCTTTAGAGGAACAGAGCTGGTCAGGAACGGGAAGGGAGTAGCTTCCTAGCGGGGCCTTGGCCTGTGGCCCTTTGGCCCTGAGAATTAGCAAGTTGCCACATCCTGAATTAGCTACATTCTATGGGATCTCCTTTGAACCAATATTTATGAAACGTCCTTGCGCCATCGTGCCCTAGCTGTGGGATCTTTGCCCAAGCCTTTGAGCCTCCCCAACCGTCTGTTTATCCAGAAAACATGTATATTGTTTCAGTGAGGACAGAAGAGAGTGTATGTGGAAAGCACCTAACAATGTAACCGGCTCGCTCTGGGCACAAGACGAAATGTTTGCTCTATGTCCGGCCATGAGGGGGGACACGAGGTGACGCGACATCTCTGCTCTGACCTCAGATCTCACAGTCCCCTAGGGAGGAGATGATGGCCCTCAGAAACTTATTTCAACCTGGATATTTATCCTCCTGCTTCCAACTTCAAGGGGGAGGAACAAAAGGGTGGCTTATAACTAACCCATGACGAATTTGTGTTTCTTAGGGGGAGCGGCCCCTCTAAAACAAGTACAGGTGGTTAAGAGTTAGAGCTAAGATATGCTGTGAAATGTCAGTGTTGGGAGTTATGGAAGTAGGGAACGGTTTCACCTCGCGGCTAGTGAGGTACTGAGTAGCAACTATCAACAAAGTAGCAGCAAAGCTGATGCTTGCTGGGTATATATTTGGATGTAGGGCTTGGGTTAGTGAACGGTTTCAGCTTGGTCGACTTGAGACCTTATGCGAAGACAGGAGATGAGCTAAATCATATCTAAAACGTTTTCTCACAGGCCGCCTAGCTGGCTCTGTCAGTAAAGCATGCAATTCTTGATATTGGGGTCATGAGTTCGAGCCTCAAGTGGAGTGTAGAGTTTTTACTTAAAAAAGAAGTAAAATAATAAAATAAATGAATAAATACAAATAAAAATTTTTCTTCAGCTTGTGATTTTATTTTCTGTATTTCTGTACCTCCTGCCATGCATTAATAACTCTGAACTAATTGTTGACATGCCAGAAATTGGGGATTTATAAGCTGAACTCTTCATTATGTCTCACCCACAGACTGGAAGCATCACTAAAGCACTAAGCACCTTCGTGGTGAGTGCCAGCGTTTCAGACACATCCCTTGAAAACTTGGCTGAGCCGGTGGTTATCACTCTGCAGCATGTTGAAGGAAACCAGGTAGTGTACCCTTTTTCATCTCAGGATAGGAAGGACTCTGAAACCCTCCTTGGGCTTTCTGTTAAAAATAATGGAGTAGTGGGGCACTTGGTGGCTCAGTGGGTTAAGTCTCTGCCTTCAGCTCAGGTCATGATCCCAGGGTCCTGGGATCGAGTCCCGCATCTGGCTCCTGTCTCAACGGGGAGCCTGCTTCTCCCTCTTTCTCTGCCTGCTGCTCTTCTTGCTTGTGTGTGCTCTCACTCTGTGTGTGTCCAGTAAATAAAATCTTTAAAAACTGGACTATTTAACAGATGTGGTTCTAAGACTTAAAGAAGATCATCCCATTTTAGGCAGTAGAGGTGTGTTGTAGTTGAGACCTTCTAGACATAATGCCTTGGCTTAAAGGGATAAGTAATGGTGGGCTTCTAGCACAGTGACAGATCGGCAGAGGACTGACTAGGGCAGGTGGATGTTTTGCTGGTCCCATTACACTAAATTATATTGAATTCCATTTGTTTTTGAGTGAGGCGAACAATTTAAAATAATTGAACATTTTGATCCTTTTGAATTGCCACTAAGAGCATTAAAATATGTATTAATTATCACCAACGAATTAAAACCGTAGTCATATGGCATAACATACGGAATATATTACTAAATGATCAAATTTAGCTGTAGTATAAGAATGAACTACTATTCCATTCTTTGATGTTAATGTATGTCCAGTGTGAAGTCTTAATAGCTTCCTTCATTCCCAATCGAAACGACCATATGGTACAGCATATTTTTCACAGGTCTTAATTCTAGGAGGGAAGGAGGAAGGGTGGGAAAGGATGTAAGAAACACCAGATACCAAAGAAACATGTTAGATGGATAAGATCTCTCAATTCCAACACAGGCCGCAGCTCTCCAACATCCTCCAGCAACCAAATTCCAAAGTTCTGCAAGGAACACCTACCCCACACTGGGCCTCCCCTGACCTTTCATAGAACTCCTCCTGGCTCTTCCACCAGGAGGATGCGGCAAATTCCTCTGTTACCAGATATTTGTGTGTATGTGTGTACACACTGGATTTTATTGTAACAAAGCAACTTGTACACTTTTAATATTTAAAACCAAGCATCATCTTGGGGCCCCTGGGTGTCTCAGTCTGTTAAGCATCTGACTTTAAGCACAGGTCATGATCCTGGAATCCTGGGACTGAGTCCCATGTTGGGCTCAGTAGGGAGTCATCTCGGCCCTCTCCCTATGCCCCTCCCCCTGTCCATGCTCTCTCTCAAATAAATAAATAAAATATTAAAAAAAAACCCAAACCCTGAGCATCATTTTTCCTTTGCAGTGAAACAAACAAGCAGATGGAAGAATAAACATGAACAAAGATATAATAGAGAATGTCAATTCCAAGTAATATCCTACAGGTACTGCTAATTCTCCCATTCAGTGGCAGGGCTCAAGTCACCATTAGGAGAGAATTTTATTTTAAAATTGCCATCTTGGGGGCACCTGGGTGGCTCAGTACGTTACGCCTCTGCCTTTGGCTCAGGTCATGATCTCAGGGTCGTGGGATCGAGCCCCGCATCAGGCTCTCTGCTCAGCGGGGAGGCTGTTTCCCTTCCTCTCTCTCTGCCTGCCTCTCTGCCTACTTGTGATCTCTGTCTGTCAAATAAATAAATAAAATCTTTAAAGAAAAAATTTGACATCTTGGGGAGCCTGGGTGGCTCAGTGGGTTAAAGCCTCCGCCTTCGGCTCAGGTCATGATCTCAGGGTCCTGGAATCGAGCCCCGCATCGGGCTCTCTGTGCAGCAGGGAGCCTGATTCCCTCCCACTCTCTGCCTACCTCTCTGCCTACTTGTGATCTCTGTCTGTCAAATAAACAAAATCTTTAAAAAAATAAAATTGCCATCTTAAACTGCAAGGATGTGCATTAAACATCACAATCGAAGATATCGGAGGAAAAGCCATGTGGTCAGAATGCCCACTTAACTCACCCAAACATCTCAAACCCAACCTTTGGTGACTTTCTATAACCCCATTTTAAAATTTTATTTTATTTTTTTTAAGGTTTTAATTATTTTAGAGAGAGAGTGTTGCGGAGGGAGAGAGTATGAGCAGAGCAGAGTGGGGGGCAGAGGGAGAAGCAGGCTCCCCGCTGAGCAGCGAGCTTGATGCGGAACTCGATCCCAGGATCCTGGGAGCAAGACCTGAGCCTAAGGCAGATGCTCAACCAACTGAGCTACCCAGGTGCCCTTGTACTTCATTTTTAAATTTTCTTTCTTTCTTTCTTTCTTTTTTAACCAAGAGAAAGTAGACAGATGCATGTTGCTCAATACTGTCCATACTCCATACTCAAGTAGAAACGCTGTAATCTCTAAGCCCAATATCCAGAGAAAGGAGGAAAACTGGAACTCGAGGCACTCCCACACGTGGGTCCCACACCTTTCAGTTTCCTGCAGAGCTAGGGGAGCTGAAAGGTTTCCTTTTTTTCCCACAGAACATGGTGGTATTCATTCCAGAATGTTTGTGTTGAGACAGGAAGGGATAAAAATGAATTTGGAACAGAAAGGGTAGAGATTCTTTCCCCCACTGTATTCCTCTTGAGGCATTTCCCCCCAAAACAAGTTGAGAACCATGGTATAGATGGAGAGAAGAGATACTTGAAAAAACAGGACAAATGGGCACAAGATGGGGGCGTGTGGGCTGCAACTTGCTGCCAAGGACTGGAGAAATTTTTAAAAAGAAGGTTGGGATCCGTGACTGTTCCATGACTCAGTTTCTCCTTCATCAATATCTTCCAATCCTCCTTCTTCATCACCACCTACTTCTTCTTCCCCTCCTTCATCATCCATATCGAGAACAAGTATTATCTTCAATGACCTCTGCTGGTTCATCTGCAACGGCATCGGAATCATCAGGAAACCAGAGGAAGAAGCTCTCTTCCTGCTGACTCCATTCTGTTTTGGACCTGTATGTTTCATCAAATCCTTTGTGGATTTCCATTTGATTTCAGTGGACTTGGAAGAGGAAATCACCACTCTCGGTCAGATGAAATTCTTTGGAGAGAACTTTATTTTGGAAGGAAGAGATTTCATCAAAGTAAAAATCCGTTCTGAAACCTACCTGATTTCATATCTTCGAGTTCTGTCACCTCGGCTCAGCATCTCTTCATCCCCCTCCCCGAGCAGTGCAGACACCTGTGGATGGTTGACTCTTGGCCATCAGTTCTGATCTTTTCTGAAAAACGTGGTTGGTGGAGTTTGTTTTATTTCTGTTCTAGTTTCAAGATCTCCATGCTGGGTTGTTCATAAGTCTGTCTATGTCGTTTTGTACTTCATCAGTATGTGCAGTTGCTTCCGGCTGCTCTTTTTTCCCCTTTAGCAAGTGCTTAGAGGTCAACAGCTCCTCTGGCCTAGGGGCAGGAGGTGGACTCTCTGTCTTCATCTGAGGCAGGAGCGAAGACTGCCATTTTGGGGCCATGCTATGAGGAAGGTCCATGGAACAAAGCAAGACGCACATCTGGAAGATGTTCTGATTACTCTTACATTATGACATATTGTATTTGCTTATTTGTTTGTTTATGTATTAATTTATTTTAAAGATTTTATGTATTTATTTGAGGGAGAGAGAGAGCACACACAAGCACAGGGAGGGGCATAGGAAGAGGGAGAGAAGTAGACTCTCAGCTGAGCACACAACCTGACGTGGGGCTCGATCCCAATACCCTGAGACCATGACTTCTGCCGAAACCAAGAATCAGATGCTTGACCAACGGAGCCACCCAGAAGCCCGTACCAAACATTTTAAAGGACACATACTAGACCACCATGCAGTAGCATGCTGTTTTCTCACTTATAAACCCCAAGTCACTTGGGGTTAGTCTTAACACCAACTCGCAAATGGTCCGAGTGAGTGAGTGTGTGTGTGTGTGTGTGTGTGTGTGTGTGTATCTGTCTGTCTGTCTACTGTTTGTAAAAACATTGAGAAGAAAATGCTTCTGTGTACACATCATTGTGTGGTAACTATCTCAAGAAAAGTTGTTTACCCCTGATTTTTCTTTTTTCTAGAATTATGATCG
Organism: Mustela nivalis; assembly: GCF_964662115.1. NCBI lineage: Eukaryota > Metazoa > Chordata > Mammalia > Carnivora > Mustelidae > Mustela > Mustela nivalis. Next base: position 5,753 of record NW_028133847.1, on the reverse strand, counting down.
AGTTCACTGTGCCTTTTGGGACTTTGGGAGTAACAGTAAGTATTTTTCTGAGCAAGCTTTGTCTTCAGCCCTCAATGAGACTTTTCCCCTGACCATTTTCCTAGTTGGCAGTTGGATGACAGGAAGCCATACTGTCTTACCAGACCCTACAGAGAACTCTGACTGACCAAGATATGAATATGAGTTTTATATCTAGTTAGGGCATGGAGGGTTAAAAAAAGCCTTTCTTTTTGATAAGAGACTTATTTGGGGGATCAGAAAAGTCATACAACTTGAGAATAAGGGAATTTGGAAGACCCGGTGCAGGGTAGCCTTGAGCTGTTTAAAGCAAGTTGAGAAATAAACACCTGGCTCCCCATCTATGTTTTCCTGTGGAGATTTGCAACATCTACTCTCTTCTTCCCTTTTTCCCTCATCTCCTCTAGACTGACTGTGTGACCTTGAGGAGTCCATTTACTCTCTAGGGGCCCCAATCTTTTTATCTTTTCACCAAGGGGGTAAGACTTGCTGGGTGGGCTTGAAGGGCCCTTCCTGTTTGGCTAGGTATGAATCTTTGGGGACAATAAGAGAAGGGGTTAGGAATGGGAATCATAGAATGCGTTCCTCTTCAGTCTGACTGCTCCATTGGAATCTCCAGAGATATGGTCAAATGTCAAAGTGCTCCCATCCAGAACCCATTTTCCCTGGAATGCCAGGGGCTATGTGCCCCTCAGCCTGGGAACTTTTTCCTTTTCAGTATCCTTGAAATTCTGGGAGAAAAAGGAAATTCTCCTCCTGTTGGACTCCCTAGGATGTAGGACTACTATTCCTTCCCTACAACAGAGATGGCACATCCTTTCCTGGTCCTCTTCAAGTCTCCCAGGATAAGATTCCTCTTAAATGGTAAACCTTGTCACTGACAGACTCAATAAATTGAGCCAGTGGCCAGATTCCTCCCAGGTCACCCGTTGTCCCCACCCTCTGTCCATGGATCCAGAACCTCTGGAATCTATGGGGTTATCTTGGATGGACAAATTTTGATCGCATTTAGCTCCCCACTTTACAATAACCTCTCTGGTCTAGTGTCGCCCTGGAGGTTCTACTCCAGATCTGGTCTAGTATCTGAGGTCTACAGGTTACGTGGAATTGTGGAGGTTGGTTTTAGAACCCTGAATAAACTCAGGAGTGAGAAACGAGGCAAGTGTCAAGTAAAGCAGAGGCTTTAGTTGACCCTAAGGAGTCACAGACAGCCCATGATCCGGCTGGAACTGGTGGTTTCAGATGTTTCTTCCAACACCACCAAGCAGGCCCAGATGTCAGCCTAGATTCTGTAGCTCATGTCCTTCAGAAAGTTTTAGATCTACCCGTTCCCTATTTGTGCTACTTAAGAAAACAGTCCTAACTCTGTCACTCCAGCATGGTGGCAGGACTGTGGTTTATGATTAAAGTCTGTCCTGATCTGTAGAAGGAATCTGTAGGAGTTCTTGTTTTGGGACAGGAAGTGAGAGCCCAAGATGGAATGCCATGCATGAAGTCCCCCCAAAGTCTATTTTGCCTATTAGAATTTATTTGATTGCAATGTTCAACTATACCTCTATCTTGCTCTCTTAATAAAAAATACTAATTAGAACACATGCTCCGAAGGTGCATATAATGAAAAGTTAAACATATCTGAGAAAAACAAAATTGCTTTGAAATTCCCTTCTGTCTCCTGCAGATGGGCAAGGTGGATGGAATTCGTCAGGCTGTAAAGTAAAAGAAACGAACGTAAATCACACAATCTGTCAGTGTGACCACCTCACCCATTTTGGAGTCTTAATGGTGAGTTGTCTGTTAATCACTCCTTGATAGAGTTTGGACAACTTTTATTAGATTGAAGACCAGAAATACATGTGTGAACTCTGATGGAAAAGGGGTGTATGAGTTGGGAAAAAAGCCACCTCTTTTTTCACACAAAGTAGAGCAGATTGAAATAAATATTTCTCTCCTTATCAAAGTAATGCCTGCTCTTCAAAATTCAAACATTACAGAAAAGGTCCTTATAATCCCCTCCCAAGAAATCACTGCCTTTAACACCTTTATGTAAATTCTTTCACATTCTTTCCCTACGTGTATATTAGTATATGTTTTTGTTTTATAGAAACAGGATCAAATTATTCACGCTGTTTACCACTTTCTTTGTATTAACAATGCAGTGGGGCATCTTTCTGGCAAAGATCTATCCATCTACTTCAATTTTCAAAATGCCTTTATAGAATTCTCTATATTGTGGATTTAACACGATGAATGTAGCCAATCCCCTACATGTAGGCATTTTAGCTGTTACTGTTTTTCTCCATTATGAACAATGCTGTAATACACATTTTTATTCATTTCTCTTCTGACCTTGGTGTAACTACTTCTGTGGGATAAATTGATGGAAGCAGAAATGCTGGGTCAAAGGGTATGGTCATTAAATTTTTTAATTGTCAGATTGCAGTGTAGGAAAGATATAATTTGTTTTAAATTCTTGCAGTACTTACCAAAAAAGACTCATCTCATCAGTTCTCTTATTCAGGCTTAGAGCTTCAGAGTCATCATTAATTAACTCTTCCATCTCTTTAGTTCCCCATGGCCCTCCCCAACATGGGGACTTGCTGAGTTTTCCTTCAAAATAGTGCCTGGCTGGCTCAGACAGAAGAACGCCTGACTCTTGATCTCGGGGTCAGGAGTTCGAGCCGCACGTTGGGCAGAGTTTACTGATAAAAGAAAAGAAAGAAAATGACTCTTAAATGTGTTCCTTCTTCTCTACCCCTCTTTGAGTACTTTCTTAGCTCTCCTGAGTTACTTTATTATATATACTGTATACTGTCATCGGAATGCACTGTGCTTGAGTTGTTTCTTGTGCACACTGTTGATATTCTGAGCCAAATATTTTTCCTTGTGGGGGACTGTTCTGTGCATGGTCAGATGTTTAGCAACATCTCTGGCCTCTCTACCCATTAGATGCCCATAGCCCCTTTCCCAGCTGAGACAACCAAAAATGTCTAGACATTGCCGATATCCAGGGTGGAGGGGGGGGGCGATATCGCTTCCAGTTAAGAACAACCAGGGTAGACCAGTGCTTCTTAACCTTTTATGATTCGTGAATCTCTATTACTATCCGAGGAAAGCTCTGGGCCTTCTCCCCAGAACAATGCACACATACAGTCAAATGATTTTGCCTGCCATTTCAAGTCTTTTATGATCCCCGGGTTAGGAAATTTTGGGATTATGTGATCTCTAAGATCCATTTTGTCTCTTAATTTTATGAAAGTTATTTAAGGTCTAAGGGAAAGGAACTTTTTTTTTTAAATATTCTGTGTAGTGTTTGGGGATGCTTAGTTCAAATAATGATTCACCTTGCATCCCAAATTCACATCTGTTAGTTTGGTTATATTGTAAGTGTGGAACATGTTAATGACAATAAAGCCAAGACTAAATGTCCTTCCAGGGCTGTTGATGGCTCTCCATTACCTGTACACAGTAAGTTGCACCAGGCATAGCCAACAAACAGTATACAGTCTTATTGTATATTCATCCACATATTCTGGTTTTATAAGAGCTGTAGCAGAGAGGCTGTATATCCTGAGAACCTCCTGTTGGTGAACCCAGGAAACGTTTTACCATAAACTTGCTCTGGCAAACGGGTAAAATACAACATATTGCATTTCCTAGGATTTATCCAGGTCTGCAATGGATACAGTGAATGAACGGATATTAGTGCTGATAACGTACATTGGATGTGGAATCTCCTCCATTTTCCTGGGAGTTGCAATAGTGACATACATAGCTTTTCAGTAAGTTGATACAGTCTTGCTCCGAGTAGGTTTAATTTGATTTGATGGATGCTATTGTCATTGTAACCACGTTAATTTCATAAAATGTTCCTACTCATCACAATAGGAAGAGGTCAAATCCATTAGATTATGAAGTGGACAGATTTTTTTGTTTAAAAATGACCAAGGCTCTTTCAAAAAAAGAGAGGGAGAGAGCGAGAGAGTGATTGCAATTGGATTTTTAAAAAGAAAGAGGTTTGGGGTAGGGTAAGATTTCTCTAATGGGGTACAAAATGCTAACCATGAAAGGAAAAGTTGATAAATTGGACTTCATTGACCTTATGAACTTCTTTCACCAAAAGACACAATCAAGGTAGTGAAAAGGCAAACCATAAACTGGGAGAAGATAATTGCAATGCTGATATCTAACAAAGGACTTTTATGCAGAGTATCTATCTATCTGTATTATATATATACTATATATTGTATATAATTGTGTAATTAATAATTATACAGTTATATAATATATAATAAATGTAATAAATTAATAATTATAATAATTTTATATAATAATATATATACTCTTACAAATGAAAAAGATAGACAATACAATTAAAAGTAGGCAAAGAATTTGAAAGAGACCTCAGAAAAGAGGATATCCATGCTTAACCTTAATCCTTACCCAAATGGCTAATATCCATACGACAACGTTCTCAACATCATTACTCATCAGAGAAGTGTTAATGAAAAGCACAGTTATACTTCTATACACCTACCAGAATGGCTAAAATTAATACTACTAACAAGAGCAAGTGCCAACAAGGGTGTGTAAAATGGCACAGATACTTCCAAAAGTTCTTTGGCAATACCTGCTGAAGATAAATACCTATCTATCTGTTGACCAGAAACTTCACTATTAGAGAGAAATAAGTGCATATGTCCTCCGGAAGATCTATACAAGAATATGCACAGCAGGGGCACCTGGGTCGCTCAGTTGCTTAAACATCTGCCTTCAGCTCAGATCATGATCCCAGGGTCCTGGGATCCAGGCCCGTGTCAGACTCCCTGTTCAGTGGAGAGAGTCTGCTTCTCCCTCTCCCTCTGCCCCTCACCCCTACTCATGCTCTCTCTCTCGCTCTCACTCTACTCTCTCTTTCAAATTAAATAAGTAAAAATCTTAAAAAAAAAAGAATATTCACATTAGCTTCATTTGTAGTGGCTACAAATTGAAAACAACCCCAATGCACATTAGCAGTTGACTAGATGAATAAATTGTGGTATACTCATAAAATGGAATACTTCACAGCAATAAAAAAGAATGGACTTCTGTACAACACGGAACATAATATCCAAACTCTGAGGTGTATTGTTGAACAAAAGGAAGCAGAAGCCAAAAAAAGCCGAGAGCATACTGCATGGTTCCATTTATATGAAGTTCTAAGTACAGGCCAAGCTAAGTCTAACAAAAGTTAGAATATTGATTACTTCTACCATGTGTGTTGAGTGCGGGGGGTGAGGGGAGGTTATCGAATGGGAGAAAGAATAAAGGAGCCTTCTGAAATTTGAAACTATTCCCTCTAGAGAAGATATTTGCAAATGACGTATCTGATAAAAGGTTGGTATTCAAAATATATATTAAAAAAATGGGGTGGGGTGCCTGGGTGGCTCAGTGGGTTAAGTCTCTGTCTTCTGCTCAGGTCATGATCTCAGGGTCCTGGGATCGAGCCCCACATCGGGCTCTCTGCTCTGCTCAACTTGCTTCCCCTTCTCTCTCTGCCTGCCTCTTTGTCTACTTGTGATCTCTTTCTTTTAAATAAATAAATGAAATCTTAAAAAAAATGGGGCATCTGGCTGGTTCAGTCAGTGGAGCACGCAGCTCTTGATCTCAGGGTCGTGAGTATAAGCTCCACGTTGGGAATAGAGATTACTTTAAAAAAAAGAAATAAACTTTTAAAACAATTCAACAGTTTAAAAATA
>NW_028133848.1:0-43080 GCF_964662115.1 Mustela nivalis | reverse complement strand
CAGTGTCACTTTAATTTGCATTTCTTTGATTATAAGTGAAGTTGATGATCTTTATATATCGCAATTTAGTATACACATTTTTAAAAAAGTTTATATTTATTTAATTAATCTCTACACCCAACCTGAGGCTCGAACTCAAGACCCCAAGAGTCCCATGCTCTTCCAGCTGAGACAGCTATACGCTCTAAAATACACATTTTATGGACTCTCTGTAATAAAGTCAGGTGGTTTATATATGGAGTACTTCTTTCTAACTTTTTTTTTTTTTTTAAGATTTTATTTATTTGACAGAGAGAGTGAGAGAGCACAAGCAGGGCTCTGGAGCAGGAGCAGGAGAGGGAGAAGCAGGCCATGATCAGGCAATCTGATGTGGGACTTGATCCCAGGACCCTGGGAGCTGAAGGCAGAGCCAGCCAGTCACCCTCTAAGTAACATTTATTTATTTTAAAAAATAATAGCCTAGGGTGCCTGGGTGGCTTAGTTGGTTCAGTGTCTGACTCTTGATTTCAACTCAGGTCATGATCTCAGGGTTGTGAGGTTGAGCCTAGAGGCTGGCTCTGTACTGGGTGTTGAGTCAGCTTAAGATTATCTCTCTCCCTCTCTTCTCAAAAAAAAAAAAAAAAGAAAGAAAAAGAAAAAGCTTTATTGAGCTATAACTCACATACCATAAGGTTTATCCTTTTAATATATATATATGTATATATACAAATATATATACACCCCGTGGGTTTTAGGCATTTATTTTAAAATTGAGTGCCAGTCATTGCTTTATTATTTGTAGTAAATAACTGTCAAGCTGAACTTGAGGTCTTCTCTTTCTTTCCAGACTCATCAGTATATTAGACTCAAAATATGAAATGGGAAATGCAACTTCTGTTATTTTTCTAGTCTGTAGGCCTTTCTTTTTGGGAGTGCAGTTGTGCTAGTTGGGTTCTGATACGGAATTATGCATGACAACTGCTTTGGAATCTCAGTGCTGTGATACTGGATGGGGAGTGATTTCTTTTAAATAAATTGTAGTTGAAACTGATTTCCAACTGTTGGAGGTAATACAGATTTTTGACTTTTTCTGAAAAGTCTGACATGAAAAGAGCTTCTGAGGTAAAAAGATTTTTAAAACATGGTAAGTGTTTAAAATTAGTAAGTCAGTTTTTTTTTTAAGATGGGTAATTGAATCCTTTGTAGTTAATATGAGATTTCTTAACAACTAACTTGTGTATGTGTGTGTGTTTTTGATATGATGATTATTTTGCTTCACATTAAGAACAGTAGTGTTGTGGGAAAAAAACAAGACAAAACAGTAATAATTTGGCCTGTGTGTGTTCTTGGTTATAATTCACACAGACATTTTAGTGTAGAGAAAAGGATACCAGTAATTTGTTAGACTGAGTTTTTAGGGTAAACCTTTTCTGTCCTCTAGCTTGGCTCCCATCTAATAGAGTCCTAGGCAGCTCCTGTCCAAGGACTCCCATAGAATAGTGGCCCTTGTTTTTGGCCAAGTCTGGGATCCTCATCTGTATGGTTGTTCCACTTGGGAAAAGATGTTAACATAGGCTTATAGTAGATGGATTCTTTTAATTGATTTTGATAAAATCAAATCTATCATTCTTTTGTTTTGATTTTATAAGATTACTTATTTCACACAGATCACAAGTAGGCAGAGAGGCAGGAGAGAGAGAGGAGGAAGCAGGCTCCCTGCCGAGCAGAGAGCCTGATGTGGGGCTCGATCCCAGGACCCTGAGACCATAACCCGAGCCGAAGGCACTGAGCCACGCAGGCGAAAATGTTTAGTTTCCTATTCTTCTTAGTAAAATATCCTTAAAATTGTGATTCTGTGCATTTTAACCCTCTCCATTTTCTATTATTTTTTCATCATTTTATGCTTCCTCTGTTTGGAAAGTTATTTTTGATAGTTATTAGTTATTAGTCCTTTAAATTAAAATGTCTCCTCTTTTTCCCCCTTGACATCTCTTTTCTTCTTACTAATTTTTTCATGTTTTGGGATTTTTTTTCCCTACCATAAAGTTCCTTGGCCTTTGGGGTGCAGCTTTGATTAAAGTGGATTTTTTCTTGGGCTTTTAATTAGATTTTCTTTTCTTTAGCTCTTCCTATGGAGATTGATGTTGATGCTGACTGACACTTGGGTCAGTAGCATGATTACTTAGGATGAGACTAATGTGAACATGAGTGGCTTGAACATAGCATTTAGCTTAGCTTGTGAGTGTTTTCCATTTCCACTTGGGGCTGTTTCCTCCCTTAGAAGCACTGCCCTAAAAAAAAAAAAAAAAAGAAAGAAAAGAAATTCTTGGGTAATATGTGCGTTTGAATCAATGTGAGATCGAGAACTGGGTGACCTGTGGGAAACAGTGTATATAACTCCAGAAATAATGTTGTACTCAGAGATGGGATGTTGGTTTGATAGGAGTGAGTAACTGGATCTTTTAAACATACCGTGTATGTACTGTGCCCTTCATGATTTTTCTTGCTTCACCAAAAAGTTCTGAACCATGATAGCCTGTGAGCATTATAAATAAGCTGGATTTATGTCTTCTATTTAGCATGAGAAGACTTGCACCCTGATTCTGCTTGTGCTGTGGGCTCAGCATGAGATAAAGGGCCCTGCCTCCCTAGCTGTCAGATGGCAATGGTCGTACATTCACTGAAAGGAAGAAATAGACATGAAAATACTTTGAGAATATAAACATACTCTATAAATCTGAAATACTTTAGTTTTCCTTTTCTTTCTTAGGAACTCAGGACTGTTGTAGCCCACATTCTTGCCTTTGTCTAGCAATATTTATTCTCTATAATGTTACCTAGAGAAGTCCACTGTCATCTTGATGTCTTTCTTATAACAACGCTACATGCAAATATATTTGTTCCATGTATTTTTATGCAGGTATTAACTGCCCAGTAAGTCTTCAGCTGCAGTAGAGAATTAAGTTTTGTCCTAAAATAAATACTTTTGTTTTCATTTTATGACAAGAGACATCAGAAAGACATTTTATGAGTGTGATAATGCATTGCCTTTTCTTTTTTATTTTATTTATTTATTTATTAAAGATTTTATTTATTTATTTGAAAGACGGAGATCACAAGTAGGCAGAGAGGCAGGCAGAGAGAGAGAGAGAGGGAAGCAGGCTTCCTGCGGAGCAGGGAGCCCGATGCGGGGCTCGATCCCAGGACCCCGAGATCATGACCCGAGCCAAAGGCAGCAGCCCAAACCACTGAGCCACCCAGGCGCCCCATATTTTATTTATTTATTTTTTAAAAAGATATCATTTATTTATCTGACAGAGAGAGATCACAGGTAGGCAGAGAGAGAGAGGAGGAAGGAAGCAGACTCCCTGCCAAGCAGAGAGCACGATGTGGGACTCGATCCCAGGACCCTGAGATCATGCCTTTTCTTTCTTTCTTTTTTTAAAAAATATTTTATTTATTTACTTGACAGACAGAGATCACAAGTGGGTGGAGGGGCAGGTAGAGAGAGAGGAGGAAGCAGGCTCCCTGCTGAGCAGAGAGCCTGATGTGGGGCTCGATCCCAGGACCCTGAGATCATGACCTGAGCTGAAGGCAGAGGCTTTAACCCACTGAGCCACCCAGGCGCCCCATGCCTTTTCTTTTCTAACAAACTCAGCAAATTTTTAAATCCCAGAAATCTATAAATACACTTTTTTGTGGTAGATTCAATGAGGATAGCATCAATAGGTTATTTGAGCTAGGAATGGGAGCAGATATCAGTATTTCCTGCCACCTCAATCACAGGCTCAGGAACTTATATTTTTATTTATCTGTGTATTTTTCAATTTATTTTAGAAAGCAAGAGCATGAGGAGGAAGACAGACAGAGGGGGAGAGAGAGAGAATCTTTTTTTAAGATTTTTTTTTTTTTAAATTTATCAGAGAGATAGAGGGGGAGAGAGCGAGCACAGGCAGACAGAGGCAGAGGGAGAAGCAGGCTCCCCGCTGAGCAAGGAGCCCGATGTGGGACTCAATCCCAGGACGCCGGGATCATGACCTGAGCCGAAGGCAGCTGCTTAACCAACTGAGCCACCCAGGCGTCCCGAGAGAGAGAATCTTAAGTAGATTTTACGCTAAGTGTGGAGCCCACTGCAGGATCTAATCCCACAACCCTAAGAAGATTCCAGTCAAAACCAGGAGTTGGACCCCAACTAACTGTGCCATCCACGTACCCATGTTTATTATTTTTTCAAATATTTATTTATTTATCTAAGTAATCTCAACCCCCCAGTGTGGGGCTTGAACTCACAACCCTGAGATCAAGAGTCACAGGCTCTTCTGACTAAGCCAGGTGGGTGTTCCAGACCCAGGAACTTTTAATATAAAGATACAGAAAAAGCTAGAGTTAGCTTGTATGATTGACATGATTGTCAATCTTGACATGCTCTAACAGGCCATTTTTCTCCAGTTGCTTATTTCAGTCCAGTTGTTCCGGAAAGAAGCTCTGAAACTTTGTTGCTAAGGAGTCAAAGATAAATTTGTAATTACAGCGGTTAATATTGGTCTTTTTATGCAGGGGGTTGTTGAGATGAGAGAGACTGTCCTGAATCAGGGGAGAGTAGTCTGGGTAGTTGCCTCTTTCCTGAGGTGCTCATATAATTTGTTTTCTCATTTGGTTTGTATATTTAGGGTAATTTCTCCTTTTAATGATGTGGCCACATTTTTGTCACTCCCGCAGAGGAATACAGGTCATGGCACATTCCTGGCATCCCCACAGTCAGTTTTGGTTGGGACTTGCCCGTGTTCAAGCAGTTTTCTGGGTTGCCATTTGTAAGCCTTGCTGATGTGGGGCTGCCTTTGAAATCCAAGGCATCTTTTGAGAATATCAAAGGACTGTAGAAGATCTAATGTTAAGGTTGCAAAATGCTTGCAGGGTACCACATGCTGTTGATATGCTTACTATAGTGATTTATGATCCTTGGAAATTTAGGCCTTTGATACAGCTGTCATCAAGGTGGGCCTCAGCTTTGTCTGCATTGCTCCAAAATGATTCACTTTAAGCTCCCAATATAAAAATAGACCCCTGCTTCTCTGATGTACTCTCCAGCCCCCATTCCCCCCTAGCTCCTTTAGACCCTCTTAAAATTGAGAGAAAATATTACGTGTAAGACACCACTAAAAAGAATCTCACCTCTGGGGGGAGTGTTAGAGATTTGCATGTTGCTAAAGAACCAAGGAGGGAGGAGTCTGACCTATTTTGAGCTCATCTGTGACACTTGCTTAGAAAACTCCAGTGCTACTTAGTTGGCACGGCTGCATTTCTGAGGTTTGGTTTTAACTTTGGATGCAGTGACTGTCATCTCTTCTTTTAGGAGGTGATTGTCTAGAAGTAACTGTATGTGTACACATGGCACCGTGTCACAGTCACTGCAGGACCCACTTACACAGATGATTTGTGAGGGTTTTAGCCTCCTGCTCATGATGTTCCTGAAAAGGAACTGTGGCTATTTGCTATAATTTTGGACACAAGATCTGTTGTTTGTATCACACTGAATTAGAGGGTAGTATTTGAAATTCTGTTTCAGTGGATATTTTAAGAGAGTCCATAAGAATAATGGATGACTATGAAATTAGCCAAGTGCATAGTTAAAAGTATGTTTCAGAGATGAGGTAAACCTGCCATGTTTATGACTACCTGTTTTCTGCTGTGAATTATTGAGCTGAGGTTTGTTTTTAGATGCATGGAAGAAGTTATACACTTGGTACCCTTTCAATTATATAAGCTTAATGGGTTATAAAAAGATGTAACTTGGGCTTTATTAAGTGAACAAGGCTCCCTTCTAATTTATCTTTTTATCTGTGAAGCTTCACCTGTTCTGTTGATGATAAATTCTGGGAGAGATTATTCTAAGTTTATCATGATAATGTACTTTATTTGCCCTTAAATGGTTTCTGACAGAGCTTTTTTCTTCCTATTTTCTGTTTGCTTGAGAGTTTGAGAGAATTGTAGGTTTGAAATCAGTGTCTTTCTTCTCAAATACATAATGCTCCCATTTCTTCTGTAGTTTTTATGGGTGCCCAGGAGTGATGTGCTTAATTTGGGGGGGAAAAGATTTTGGAAGAATCGTGCTTTCTATGTACCTATACTAATCACGAAAAGGAAAACTGAGTTGTTTTTCTGAAATGATAGATAAGGTGATTGATAGGTGAGAAAATGATTTTTATAGAAATGGTCTGTAATTTCAGGCTTAGCTTCTGTGTGAAGGCTGCTCTCATCCAAGTCTCCTTTTCTCTGGGTGGTCAGCTGTTAAAAAGGGAGGATGAGTGACACACTGGGCCATTCATTCTCCAGCACTGTTTCTAAAGTCTCTTGCAGGGCACAGTGTTAGGCACTGAGAGCACAAAGATGAGTGAGGTGTGTCCCTGTGATGACGATCGTGAGGAGATGGAAGTGAATAGGAATCACTATAATAGTCTGAAGAGAACTAAAATAGAAGTAGAAACATCATGCTGGCCATCAGCCCACAGTGAGAGATGTGCATGTACCATGGACATTTACATGGTACTTACGGGACATCTTATCTGTTTGTCAACAAATGGGTTCTTCAGCCCATCTTTAGGCAGCTGTGTTTATTGTGGATGTTTGGCATGGAGTAATTGGGATGAGGTTTTCCTGTCACTAAAGGTTTCTAGGGAGAAGAGGGTAGTAAATCTCTTCAAGGAAGAGGTTGGGCACCCTAACCCTGTCTTCCACTGAAACTGAAATAATTTTCTGTATGTGTTGTTTACTTTTTTTTTTTTTAAGATTTTATTTATTTATTTGTCAGAGAGAGAGAGAGCAAGCGAACGAGCACAGGCAGAGTGGCAGAGGGAGAAGCAGGCTACCTACAGAACAAGGAGCCCGATGTGGGACGTGATCCCAGGATGCTGGGATCATGACCTGAGCCGAAGGCAGCCGCTTAACGAACTGAGCCACCCAGGCATCCCTGTGTTGTTTACTTTTAAGAACATACTCTCAGAGCTTATTTAATTGTTTTCATTTTTCCTGAGTCCCCTTTTTGGCAAAAGAACTCTTCAAATAAAGAATAAGGTGTCCAGGGTGCCTGGGTGGTACATTCGTTTAGGTGTCTGACTTTTGGTTTTGGCTTAGGTTGTGATCTTGGGGTTGTGGGATCACGTTGGGTTTTGCACTCAGCTCAGTGGAGTCTGCTTTGGATTCTCTCTTCCTTTCCCTCTGCAGCTCCCACTTGTGCTCTCTCTAAAAGGAATTAAATAAACCTTAAAAAAAAAAAAAAGGCTTAGGGTATCTTATATTGGAAGGACTTAGCATTGCTTTTGACCTCCCAGAGGAACTTCTCTGCTTTGGAATCCTGCAGATTTTTCTTGTGGTCACATGCTACAAGTAAATTAGATGCTAGTCTGATTTGCGTATTTTCTTTGTTGGGTGGCAGGGGACACATTATTTAATTTTTCAATTCATTCTCCCCGCCAGTGTTTCTTCCTCCTTAAGTAAGAAGTAATGCCTGACCTTTTTTCTTCCTGGAGAATGGCTCACTTAGTTTTCAGAAAGATTAAGATAACTCCTTATGGAGGATTTGAAGCATTGTTTAAAAATAAATTTATTAGCATTAAAAAAAAATAACACAAGGATCACCTTGGGGCTTTTAAAAGTAAAATGTGAGCTTTTAGTTATACCTATTACCTCATATATTTTTTTACTTGTATTAAGTTTCATTATTCACAAATAGATTTATTTATTTGTATTATTATTATTTGTTGTTTGCTAGATAATGTACAAGGTGCTGGGGAGACTTGCAATATGGTAGTGCTTGCCTACTTTAGGATTCAGTCAGTCAGTCAATTTTTTTCTTTTATTTAGGTTTTTGATGTTACTGTTCCTTTAACTGTCTTGCATTGTCAGTATTTATGCTCTGTTTCCTGTCCCAATGGAGCATGTAAATTAAGTCCCAATCACAGTTCTTAAACCTATAGCTTCAGAGAGAAGCAGCTGGTATTGAATTATGCTTGGCTTAACTTTCCACCCAGGAACTGTCAGCCAGCCAACAGGTATTAGATATGTGTTTTCTAAGTTTCATACTTACATAAGTGGGATATGAAGTAAAAGTTATTACCTTTGGCCTCACAAGCTAGGAGGCAAGCCTTGCAAGAATACATTTAGAGATTTCTAGAACAAAAGTGCGGTATAGCCAACTACATATTGTTTAACATAAACGTTTATAAATACATAGTTCAAATTTAGGTTAACTTGAGATTATTGTGGGTTAAAGAACTTGACTAAGTATTTATTGAGCTAAGAGCCCAGCCTTGAAGAGTGGGTGCTGTTTAAATAGGAACTGGGAGAGCAGGTTCTGATGGTCCAAGCAGGGGTCAGCCTGAGGCAAGAATGAGTGTGGTGTGTACAGGGTCAAGCAGAGAGAGCCTTGCTGGAGTGAAGACTCTGTGGGCAGAAATGAGGTGAGATACATTAGGTGGGCCAAATGCCAGAATGCTAAAGCACAGAGGTCCTGCTGGCACCTGAGAAGAACGGGGTGTTTGGGTTGGGGTAGAGGTAATAAAGTAGCATGGCAACTTGAGACCAGGGAGCTCTGAGTATTTCTGGCTTAGTACTTCTGGGTGGGAAAGTGCCCTGGCCAGGCCTGGGAAGGCTGTGTTTGAGCACTTGTGTGCTGTGTTCAAATTGTTTCCTGTCCCTACTTGTACTTTGGTCAGAAGGCCAGATAGACTGAAGGAAACAGAAGAGCCACAGGACAAAATAGGCTTTTAGAAGTCTAAGTGGTTGAAGTATCACTGTTGGGTTTTTATTTAGTATCATAATTCATAGCAAATAAAGAACTTATCAAAAATTCTACCAAATATAGATGCTATTTTATAGATGTTATACACTTAATTTACATGCTCCATCTGTTTTTTTGTTTGTTTTTTGTTTTAGAAGTGGGGGGAGGGGACGGAGGGAGAGGGAGAGAGAGAGAGAATCTCAAGCAGACTCTCCACTGAGTGTGGAGCCCTACATGGGGCTCAATTTCACGCCCTGATATCATGACCTGAGCCGAAATCAAGAGTTGGATCCTGAACTGATGGAGTCACTCTGCCCAGGTGCCTCTCTTTTGGAACAGTTTTTTAAACAAATCATAAATCATAGTGTATGTATGATAGTTTTATCTCTTTTCTTGCCTCTTACCCAGATACTCACTCTGTTTCATACAACTACGTCCCGTAAGCGCTCCTCCCCCACCCTGCCCCTTCTTTCGGCTGTCTCCTGTGTATTCTTCAGTTCTTAGTTTAGGGATCCTTTCATCAGAAAGCCTTTCCTTAGTCAGGGTCATACCTAGCTGTGCTCTCCTGTGGCACCTGTACAGTCTGTCCTGGGACATCTCTTCTTCTTCTTCTTTTTAAAATATATTTATTTATTTGACAGAGTACAAGCAGAGGGAGAAGCAGGCTCCCCGCCAAGCAAGGGAGCCCGAAGCAGGGTTTCATCCCAGAACCCTGGGACCAGCCCAATCCAAAGGCAGACACTTAACGAGTGAGCCACCCAGGTGCCCCAGGGACATCTCTTCTGCTACTGCGCTGTGATTGGAGACAGCCCCTGCTACCCTCGTTGCTCAGAGAGCTCAGGGACTAGGCTTGATAGTTGTTGAAGCTTCTTCTGCCAGTGGGTCAGGCCCATGCCTCATGACTAGTAAATATTTAAGCAATACAAAGGTTGGACATATTTATCATAGTAATTAATGTTTTTTGTTTTTGTTTTTGTTTTTTTTTTTTGAAAGATTTTATTCATTTATTTGTCAGAGAGAGAGAGAGTGAGCGCACAAGCAGAGAGAGCAGCAGACAGAGGGAGAAGCAGACTCCAGGCTGAGCAGGGAGCCCAATGTGGGACTCAGTCCCAGGCCCTTGGGATCATGACCTGAACAGAAGGCAGACATTTAACCAACTGAGCCACCTAGGTGTCCCTGTAATTAAGGTTTTAAAACTTAATATTTCCTGAACACTTTACTGCATTTATGTATTCATGACTATTATTTATTATGGTTGTATTAATGTTTTTTAATATATATTCCTTAAGTATTTACCTATTTTGGGGCATTTGGGTTATATCCATTATACTTTTTTCCTCTGTGTCTAGTACCAATACATGACCTTCTTGTATATACGGCACTTCTTTTTAATACTTTTAAAAATAATAAAAATAATAAAGGAAAACCAAACACAAACCACATATTTATTTTTAAAAAGGAGTGTGTTTGTGTTGTGTCTAATGTCATAGTAAATGGCCTATAAAACAGCATTTGTTTTGCCCAGATTTCATTTTGAACAAGGAAAATATACCTCTGTTTTTATTCAAATTAAACAAATTATAAAATAAGAACTGTGATGCTCAAAGGGGAGGGACACTGATGAGGTGATGGGGTACTATTTTAAGTACATTATATGAGGACAGCTTCTCTGAAGAGATGACATTTGAGCAAGGCCTTGAATAGGATAAGGAGCCAGGCAGAGATCTGGGGATAGGGCATTCCAGTCAGAGAGAGAACCAAGTGCAAAAGTCCCAAGGTAGGGGCCTCTGGTGTGGTCAGGGAACAGTGGGATAGCTCTGGAGAGCTGTAGGAGGTTAGGTCAGGAGGAGGGGTAGAGAGAGGCTGGGTCTTACAGGTCCTTTTATTTTTTAATTTTTTATTTTTTTAATATTTTATTTATTTATTTGAGACAGAGAGAGCACAAGCAGGAAGGAGGGGCAGAGGGAGAGGGAGAAGCAGTCTCCCTGCTGAGCAAGGACCCCCGATGCAGGAGCCGAAGGTAAACGCTCAACCAACTGAGCCACCCAGGTGCCCCCCCATACAGGTCCTTTTAGACCATGATGAGGTTTCTGCCTTTTATTCTATGCGTAATGGGATGCTACTGGAAGGCTTTGATCAAGGGTATGGCAGTATCCGATTTCTCTTTTAAGAAGACCCCTGTGGCTGCTGTGTACAAGTTAGACTGCTGCCAGTGGAGGCTGGTGAGGAGACAGTTGCAGGAACCTGGTGAGACATGGTGGTTTGGACAAGGTGGGGTGGTGGAGGCAAAGAGAGTGCTCAGGTTTGGGATTTGCTGAAATGTGTTTTGAGAGATGAAATTTTTACCACTTGTTAAAAAATAGCTCAAGGCCGGGGCATTTGTGTGGCTGAGTTGGTTGAGCATCTGCCTTTGGCTCGGGGTGCTGGGATCAGGCCCGGCATCGGGCTCCCTGCTTGTCAGAGTCTGGTTCTGTCTCTGCCTCCCTGTGCCCCCTACCCACTTGTGTGTGCACACCTGCACACACACACTCTCTCTCAAATAAATAAAATATCTCCCAAATAAATAAATAAAATCTTTTAAAAAAAGAAACAGATTCAGGTAAAACCTCACATTGAAAAAATGAGTTAGTAGTGTTCAAAATGCCTTTCTCTTCAGAGTATTTGGTTGATTTTCTACCCTGAAATTACTGAACTGGTTAAGTGGGGAGAGGAACCAGTAAAGGTAAGGGCTGGAACTGGATTGTACTGTAATCCATTTGGTGATGGAACAGGACAGATTCCATAGCAGCAGATGTGCACATTTTTGTCTGTAATGGCCATTTATTTAATATAAAAGGTATGTCTGAAGAATTATGCTTGGATATATTATATACTGAATTCTGGTGCTTAGTGTGATTGTGTTCAGCTTGACCTACTTAGTATTAACTGTGAAATATGTTGCAGCAATAATAAGGAACGCAATGGGTGCCTTTCTGCTGTTATCAAAATCCATTAACAAGTTTTGCTGTGCTTGACTGCTTTTCATTGTTACGCTTTATGGTTCATACCAGAGCTGTAGATGTAAATGACATCCATTCCACACTGGTTTCTGAGGCTGTACAAACAGTGATGTTGTATTTGGTGTAAACATCTGTTTACTCCATAGGAATTATAGATGCTAGGTAGGTAATGGTTTGCTCTGGTTCTGTTCTACCTTGCATAGGATTTTAGCCAGGTTAGAGAAAAGTATTTGACAGTGTTCTTGAGCTTTGTGAAACTGCCTTGGCTTATGTGAGTGTTCTGCATGGATGACCACTCTTCTTGATTGCTTCAGCTAGAGAGAGACAGTCTTTAGCCAGTGGTACCCTTTAGGATAGGAGGTCCTGTGAAAAGTTGGTGAAGGCACTTCTCAAGCACTAAATTGGAGTGCTTTTTTCAGTAAAAGTTTCTTTTAGGAGTATGAAGTTTAAACTTAAGGTATTTGCTGTTTACAGAATGCAAGATAGTCATAATGTTGAGTGTTTATTGGTTTTTGTTTGTTTTTCTAGGGTTGGGGATGTGTATGTGTATATTTTAAAGATGTATTGATTTGAGAGGGAGAGTGTGAGCGAGGGGGAGAAAGAGGGGCACAAGGAGAGGAAGAAGGAGAGGGAGAGCAGCAGACTCCTCACTGAGTGCAGAGCCTGACGTGAGGCTTGATCTCATGACTGGAGATCACAACCTGAGCTGAAATCAAGAGTCTCAGACTCAACCTACTGACCCATGAGGTGCTCCATGTGTATGCATGTGTGTTTTAAGTAATCTCTGCACCCACTTGGGGCTTGCACTTAAAATCCCAAGAACAAGAGCCCCATGCTCTACTGACTGAGCCAGCCAGGTGGACCAGGGGTGGGTCTTTTATGATAGAATTTAAGAATCGTTTTTTCCATAGTCACTTAAAGATTTAAAACAAAGATTAGGACTTTTTTTGGGGTGGCAGATCACTTTATTAAACTGAGGAAAGCTGTGGACTCTATTCTCAGAAAGGTACATGCACATATTCATTCAGGAAATTTATTCAGCTTGTTTTTATCAAATGGTTACTCTCCATCAGGCATAGTTAATAGGTGTTTAGGATACATAATGAACAAAAAAGGAAATAAAACAAAAAACAACCCCAACAGACCCCAAACTCTGCCTCTGTGGAGCTTATAGGCTAGTGAAGTCAGCAAGTAGTAAGTGTAATAGATAAGAGCATTATGAAGTATACTAGGGGGGCCCCTGGTTGGCTAAGCATCAGCCTTCAGCTCAGGTCCTGATCCCAGGGTGCAGCGATTGAGGCCCATGTGGGGAATCTCTGCTTGGCAGGGAGTCTTTTTCTCCCTCTGCCTGCCACTCCTCCTGTTTGTGTTCTCTCCCTTTCTGTCAAATAAATAAATAAAATCTTACAAATATATATTAGAATGTGCTGAGTGCTGTGGAAAAGATAGAATGCGGAAGGGAAGAATGGCAGTTGTGATTTAAATACAGAAATCAAGATAGGCTGGCTGGCTCAGTGGGTTAAGCCTCTGCCTTCGGCTCAGGTCATGATCCTAGCATCATGGGATCGAGCCCCATATCAGGCTCCCTGCTTGGCAGGAAGCCTCCTTCTCCCTCTTTCACTCCCCCTGCTTGTATTCCCTCTCTTGCTGTGTCTCTCTCTGTCAAATAAATAAATGAAACTTGAAAAAAAAAATCAGGATAGGCCTGATAGGGTGATATTTGAACAAAAGGTTAAAGATGGTACACCAGATAGCCATGCAGAGTTTTGGAGTTTGAGCATTTTGGGCTCAAATGAGGGGAATGCCAGCAAGGGGAAGAGTGGTGTGTTAGTGTCTTGGAATTGCAGTAACAAAGGAACACAGGCACGGTGACAAAACAGTGGAAATGTATGCTCTCCTATAGTTCTGGAGGCTCTGAGGGAGGATCTGATGTACGCTCCTCTCCTGGCTTCTGGTGGCTGCCAGTAATCCTTGGCATTTCTCTGCTTGTAGACACAACACTCTCTCTGTCCTCACATGTCCTCTGTTTCATCTTCTGCCTGTCATTGAGTAAATCCAGGATGATTTCATCTCAAAATCCTTACTTAAATCTGCAAAGGCTTTTTTTCCCAATAAAGTAACATTCACAGGAACTGAGGGTTAGGACTTGGACTTACCTTTTTGAGGACCACCATTCATCCGTACTGATTCTGAAGAGAGATAAAAATCCTAGTATGTACGGGTAAGGGGGTAGTAGCAAGTAAGGTCCTGGGGCCGCTGGGGTCTTCATCTGGACCTTGGCTTAAATTGAAATGGGGAGGTCTTATAAGGCTTTGAGCAGAGATTTGGCAATGATTTACATTTTAAAGGGATGGCTGTAGACTGGGGTGGAAATAAGGACACGAGGCTATTGTGATAATAATCCAGGTGAGAAGTGATGGGGGCTCAGACTCCTGTGGCAGTAGTGAGGGTGGTGGGACGTGTTTGACTTCTGTACATATTTTTTTTTTCCTGTATATGTTTTGAAGGTAGAATAATAGTAATTTTTGAATGGGTTTTTAGCAGTGAGAGTGAGGGATCAAGAATGATTCCAAATTGGGGCACCTGGATAGCTCAGTTCATAGAGCATGGGACTCTTGATCTGGGAGGTTTAAGTTCAAACCCCAGGTTGGGTAGAGAGCTTACTTTAAAAAAACAAAAAAAACAAAGACTGGCATATTTTTAAAAATTAAAAAAAAAAAAAAAAGATTTCAAAGTTTGGGACTTGGGACTGAGCAAGCTAGGCACACTCCAGAAAGATGCAATTGTCAGGACCCAATATAGGAAGGCTGTGTTTAGAGCTGGCTTTTTGGGGAAGATCAAGAACTTAGTTTTGGACGCTGAATTCAAGGTACATAGTAGATTGCCAAGTGGAGATGCCACGTAGACTGTTTTAAGACACTAGAAGTAGTCTGGAATTCAGGTGAGAAACCTGGATTGGAGATACATAGTTGTAGTTCTTGGCAAATGTAATTAAAGCTGGGAAGTTGGAAGAGATCACAACAGGAATATAGAGAAACCAAGAACTAAACTGTGGGACATAAAAAAGTCTGAGAAAAGAACAATCAACAACAGAAATCTCTGAGAAGAGATCAGTGTAAAAGGAAACCAAGATGGCATCTTGGAAGCCAACTAAGAAAAAAGGAGAAACTGTTAAAAAAAATCCGCTAAATTGGGTCAGATTAGGATGGAGACTTGATCATTGAATTTAGCAATGTTCAGGTCAGAGGTGAACTTGGCCAGATTAGTTTCACTGGCATCTTTGGGTCAGGATCTTTATTGGAATGGGTTTAAGAGAAAATGAAAGCAGAATTTGAGAGAATGTATATAGCACCTTTTTGCTGTAAAGGAGAAGAACAAAACAGGGTTATAGATAGTTGAAGACCTTTTTTTTAAAAAAAAAAAAAAAAAAAGAGTAGGCTCCATGCCTAGTATTGGGCCCTACATGGGGCTTGATCTCATGACGCGGAGATCAAAACCTGAGCTGAGATCAAGAGTCAAATGCTTAACTGACTGAGGCACCTAAAGACAGAAGAAATAACAGTACAGAAGTATCTTAACTGCCTCAAAATTTTGCTGAATTTCAGGGGATTAATGGGTCCCCTGCATCCTTTTGTGAACCTGCAATTTAGAAACTCTTGGTCTTAAGCTTGTCAGTAAGACCATGGGATGGCATCCTCATTTCCTCCCTTAAGATTTGGGTGGCTCAGTGGGTTAAGCCGCTGCCTTCGGCTCAGGTCATGATCTCAGGGTCATGGGATCGAGTCCTGCATCGGGCTCTCTGCTCAGCAGGGAGCCTGCTTCCCTTCCTCTCTCTCTGCCTGCCTCTCCGTCTACTTGTGATTTCTCTCTGTCAAATAAATAAATAAAATCTTTTAAAAAAAAAAGATTTCTCTTTTATATTAAGAGTTTGCATGGTCTAGTAATTAGGCCACAAGGAATGAGAATTCCTGTCTTCATTCTTTGTTGTAAGGAGTAAGCCTTGTAAATCACTTACCTTACATTAAAAAAAAATTCTTCACTTAGTACATATACTATCACTATTCTACATGAAACTAATCTTTATAACAGTCCTCCATAATAGTTACTATTTTCCCCATTTTACTGCACTGGAAAAATGGAGGCATAGAAAGGCTTAGTAACTTGCCAAAAGATGCCTGGCTGGGAAATGGCAGAGCCAAGTTTCTTGCTTTTGAATATATATATATATATTTTAAAAAGATCTGTTTATTTTAGAGAGAGAGAGAGAGAAAGAAAGATCATGCATGAGTGTGAGTGGGAGGAAGGGCCGAGGGAGTGGATCAAAGCAGATGCCCTGCTGAGCATGGAGCCTAGCCTCATTACTCTATTTCATGACTCTGTGATCATGATCTGAGCCCAAACCAAGAATTGGGTGCTCAACTGACTGAGGCATCTAGGCTCTCCATTCTAAACAAAAATTTATTTATTTGTTTGTTTATATTAAGATTTTTGTTTTTATTTGAGAGAGTGAGAGAGAGAGTGCATGGGGTAGAGACAGTGGCAGAGGTAGAAGGCGGCACCCTGCTCAGAAGGCTCCCTGTGTGGGGCTTCCTCTCTGGGACCCTGGGACATGACCCGAGCTGAAGGCAGGTGCTTAACTGATGGAGCCACCTAGGCACTCCTGTTTTGTTTTTTTAAAAGATTTTAAGTAATCTCTGCACCCAGCGTGGCGCTCAAAGTTACAACCCCAAGATCAAGAGTCTCATGCTCTACCGACTGAGCCAGACAGGCATCCACCTTTAAAAAAAAATATTTAAGTAATTTCCCACCCAGTGTGGGGCTTGAACTCACAACCCTAGGATCAAGAGTTGTACGGTCTTCCAACAGAGCCTGCCTGGTACCTGTGAATATTGTAAGGTTATAATAGATTTTATTCCAGGGATTTGAGAATGGCTGCTTTTCTTCCAGCAGATAGATGAGCGTCCTTTTCCGCTGTCTACAGCTGTTGGCTGGCACGGAGACGTACTTTCTCTATTCCAGCAGGCGTACTTGCTCCCTCTCCACCTGTACTCTGTTTTCTGGTTCCTTTTTCACTAGGGCTTGATATGTTGGTGTACCCTGGATGGTATTGTTCTGTTGGATTATTACTAAATTACTGGCTCTGTTTGTTGTAGAGTGGTTCAAGTAGGCCTTTGGGGCCCTAGAGTTAAAACGGGTGGTTTGAGTCAGTGTGGTTTGAAGAGCTGATCACTGAGGATCTCCAGCTAGTCCAGCTGGATAGTGCAGGTTCCGTTTGCTTTGGTACAGTTCAGATGTGTTCTTCTCCCTGTAGTCTCTGCCCAGGAATGGACTAGGGTCAAAGAGTGGTGGAAGTAATACACATAAGAGGGTGCTGGAGCCCAGATAGGTCATCATTTACACCAAGGCACAAGTCAAATTAGTGACTGAGCTGACATTAGAACCTAGTTTTCTTTCTTCCTCTCCCTTTTCTCCCTCCCTCCCTTCTCTTCCTTTTCCTTCCTTCCTTCCTTTCTTCCCCCCCTCTCTCTTGATTTCATTTATTAATTTGTCAGAGAGAGCACACACAAGCAGGGGTAGTGGCAGGCAGAGGGAGAAGCAGACTTCTGCTGAGCAAGGAGTCCAAGCAGGACTTGAACCCAAGACCTTGGGATCATGAACTGAAGGCAGATGCTCAACCGACTGGCCACCCATGTGTCCCAGAACCCAGTTTTTTAATGTTTAGATTAATGCTTTAAAAATGAATGTGTTGGGGTTCCTGGGTGGCTCAGTTGGCCAAGCATCTGCCTTTACCTCAGGTCATGATCCCGGAGTCCACAGATGGAGTCCTGTATCAGGCTCTCCGCCAGAGGCTGCTTCTCCCTCTGACCTCTCCCTTCTCATGCTCTCTCTCTCCCATTCTCATTCTCTCAAATAAATAAATAAAATCTTTAAAAAAAAAAAAGAATGGGTTACTTTAAAAAGTATAAGCATTTCCATGCAATTACATACTTTTCATCATAATGACTGCATAATACTTCATAAATTTTATTTTTTACTGTTGTAACGCTATGTGGATTTTTTTTTTTTTTTTTATTCAGTAAATAATGAGTATCACTATTCTAGGCATTGAAGATTTGGTAATGAATATCTCTGTTCTCCTGGAGTTTGTAACAGATCAGTGTCTTCTCATATTTACAATTATTAGTGTAGAGTATGAATGAACTCTTATTTTATTACAGATTAAATTGTTCAGTGTCTGCATTTCTGAAATGCAGTTTTTGAAAAAACTATGTAGGGCGCCTGGGTGGCTCAGTGGGTTAAGCTGCTGCCTTCGGCTCAGGTCATGATCTCAGGGTTTTGGGATAGAGTTTCTCATTGGGCTCTGCTCAGCGGGGAGCCTGCTTCCTCCTCTCTCTCTGCCTACTTGTGATCTCTGTCTGTCAAAAAAAACAAAAACAAAAACAAACAAACAAAAAAACCCCTATGTAAAAAATGAAGCCTTCTAAAGTATTTGTTTTCTTTGATTAAAATGTATAGTGTTTGCCCCCTTACACTCAAGTGCTATTAAAAATTAAAATAAATAGGGACCTGTAAAAGAAGTGTTTTAAGTATCATCAACTCTTGATAATTAAAGAACTTGGTTAATTGCTTTTTTCACCAATTAGTTAAAATGTATAAAGAGGACATGTGATTTTTGGCATGGCTGAGAAATTTTTTCAGTTGTTGTATTTGTAAGCTTAGCAGATAAAATCTATATAGTCCCATCAAATTTCAGGTTGCAGAGTTGACTAGTAATTTTTCATGCTTTGCTTTGTGTGATTCTCCCACCTTCCTCCTCTCATTTCTGAAAAATCTGTAGGGACTAGAGTGGGCGAGATTAGATGTGATCCAGTTCACTCTAAAAGATGCCCAGTTTGAATTTTGAGTCAGTGAAGTATGCCTAGGTTTAGAAGTACAGAAAGACCCCTTTAAATCTTATACTGAAATCTCGGATGGAAAGCAAGTCGTTGACCTCTTCCAACAGCACATCAAGAAACAGCTTTCTGTTGCTGACTACAACAGAGACTGTAAGACAGTCTGTCTATGCCGGTGCTCCCATGAGAAGTGTTCTGATACTTGGTCTCACGTATACTCAAGAGGTAAATTTTGTACAGTGGTTCATATTTAAGGTGAATCAGTTCTTTGCTATTTGCTTTGTGTGTTGAATATAACTACTTCTAATTACCATTCTTCAAGAGAGGTATTATTACTGATTTTCAAGGGAGGAAATGGGGAGTCAGAGAGGACTCGCCTCTAATAATACCAGATTTGGGCTTCAAACTACAGTCTTGGGTATTGCTAATTGAAGTTTTTCTACCATGCCATACACCTTTCCTTAAAATTATAAACAGAATTGTATTTTGTTTTACAGTGATCTGTCTAAAACTGTATTTTTAATTTCATTTAGAAAATAAAATATTCATTCTCTTCTGTTTTCCCATTTTATTGATATTTTCCTTCAAGAAGTTCTAAAAATTAAACCTAAGATATGTCTCCTTCTCTTCCCACCCCTACATTTTCTCCCCTCCCCTCCTTCTCCCCCACTCTCCATTGCAAACTTACCTTCCCCAACAAACTCGGATGCTGCCACCCCTTTTTTCTTCCCCCTTCTCTTTCTCCCCTCTGACTCTCCTTCCCCTCCCCTCCTGTGCTCTCTTACACCCCTGCTTCCTCTTCTTTTTTTTTTTTCTCCTTCCTTTTGCAGTTAGTTCCATTATTAAATTTTAATGCTAGAAGCATAAAAAATATTCATTGACGCTGGATAATAATGTTTTTTTCCCTAGGAGGGCAAAGAAAAATCTGGATTTCTTAGATAAGACACTGCCTTCCAGGTTTGAAACAGCCATATAACTTAGTGTTTTAAGTAAATTGCAGTCTAAATGTTAGCAGATAAAATATTGGTAACTTTCTTGCTCCAGTTAGAATTCCTTCAGAGGTTGAAATGTTTGTTGGAGTCACTCAGAATAAGTAGTTCTAATTTTTGACTTTGATGTTACTTTAACATTCAGTAAAAGAGAACATATTTAAGTGCAAGGCCAAATATTGATGGTATACAGAGAGGGGCAAGGAAAACTTATTTTTAAAATTTGTTAAATTGTGTATTACATACTTAAAATGAGACTATTTGGGGGGAAAAAAGTTTCTGATAACATAGGTGAAGTAAAAAATTTAGAAAGATACTAAGCATTTATTTATTTTTTAAAAATTTATTTAGATTTCTTTATTAGAATACTAAGCAGATTGCCTGCTGAGCACAGGCAAGACCTGACCCTGAGATCAAGACCTGAGCCAGAGTCAAGAGTAGGTCACGGGGTGCTTGGGTGGCTCAGTAGTTAAGCGTTTGCCTTCGGGATGCAGCTCCACCTTGGGCTCCCGGCTCAGTGGGAAGCCTGTTTCTCCCACTCCCCTTGCTTGTATTCCCTCTCTTCTCTTTCTCTCTCTCTGTGGCAAATAAATACAATCCTAAAAACAAAAACAAAAACAAAAACAAAAACTGCGAAGGTCACTTAACTAACAGTCACCCAGGTGCCCTGAAAGTTACTGAGCATTTAAAGTGGAATCAATTTAGGGACTTTATGTAAGAAATGGTTTGTTGTGGGCACGTGGGTGACTCAGTTGATTGAATGTCTGACTCTTGGTTTTTGCTTGGGTTATGGTCCTCAGGGTCCTGAGATCCGGCCCTGTGTAGGGCTCCATGAGTCTGTCTGCCCTGCTCCCTCTGCTCCTTGCCCGGCTCTCACTCCCTCTCTGTCTCTCATAAATAAATAAAATCTTTTAAAAAAATTTATTTTATTTTAAATAAATATATATATTTATTTATTTTATTATTTATTTATTATTTTATTATAAAATAAAAAATAAATTTATTTTATTTTAAATGCATTTATTTTATTTAAAATATTTTATTTTAATTTTTATTTATTTTTTCAAAAGATTTTATTTATTTATTAGAGAGAGAGTAGTGAGAGAGAGCGTGAGAGCAGAGAAAGTCAGGAGAAGCAGATTCCCCATGGAGTTGGGAGCCTGATGTGGGGCTTGATCCCAGGACTCCAGAACCATAACCTGAGCTGAAGGCAGTTGCTTAACCAACTGAGCCACCCAGGCCCCTGAAAATATTTTACATTTATTTAAATTTTATTATATTTTTAAATATAATATTAAATTTTATTAAAATTTTAAAAAATTTATATATTTATTGAAACTATTGGGGTGCCTGGGTGGCTCAGTGGGTTAGGCCGCTGCCTTCGGCTTGGGTCATGATCTCGGGGTCCTGGGATCGAGTACCGCATCGGGCTCTCTGCTCAGCGGGGAGCTTGCTTCTCTCTCTCTCTCTCTGCCTGCCTCTCTGTCTACTTGTGATTTCTCTGTCAAATAAATATATAAAATCTTAAAAAAAAAAAAGAAACTATTTATTTGTTTTTTATTATTTTTTATTTTATTTATTTATTTGAGAGAGAGCACAAAGTGGGGAGGAGCACCGGGAGAAGGAGAAGCAGACTCCCCATGGAGCAGGGAGCCTGAGGTGGGGCCCCGTTCCAGGACTCCAGAATCATGACTTGAGCTAAAGGCAGATGCTTAACTGACTCAGACCCCCAGGAACCCCAGTAAATAAAAATAGTTTGTTGAAAATAGAAAGGATGTATTGTATTTTCTTAGAAGATGCTAAGAACTTTGTACAGTTGGTATGAAAATTAGGTACCGATTTTATGTTTACTTAAATCATAGATTGAAATTATTAACCATATTTTCAACTGAAAGATTCTTTCTTCCTTCCTTTTTTTTTTTTTTTTTTAAAGATTTATTTGACAGAGGTTAGGGGGAGGAAAGGATGAGCAGGGGGAGGGGCAGAAGAAGAAGAAGCATGCTCCCTACTGAACAGGAGCCCACCTGGGGCTCGATCCCAGGGCCATGGGATCATGACCTGAGCTGAAGGCAGATGCTTAGCTGACTGAGCCACCCAGCTGCCCCCAACTGAAAGATTTCTAAGTTAAACAAAAGTTGAGTTTCCGTTTGAGAGGCAGTGTGAACTGGTGGTGGAGAGCACAGACTTGGAAGTGGGAAGCCTGGGTTCAAATCTCAGCTCTGCCAGTAGTGGCTTTATGTTAGTGAGGAAATTATTTCAGTTGTCTGGGCCTCAGTTTCAGTCATCTGTCAAATAGGAATAATAACAATATCTCCTTGTAGGGTTGCTTGGAGCATTAGATGAGGTAATACGTGCAAAATGTGAGTGATGGGAGGTCAAGTATTCCAGTGCTTATTGAACACCTGCCATAAATATTTGAGGGTAGGTGCTAGAAAATACAGATGTGGGAAAGATTTAAAAAGAATTTGGGAGAAGGTGAGCATTATGAGGGGAGGTATGAGAATGAGAGAGTTCACATGATTGAATTCTGCTCTGCTACACCAATGAAGTAATTCTGAGGAAAAGCAAATGAGAATTTGACCATTCAAGAGTTAAAATACATGGCAGTACTTGACCAGTTCCCTGATTATCTCCTTGAGCAGGTGAGGTGGGACATGATTCTGTTCTATATAATGGAGTGGGAGAAGCAGACACCCTGCTTAGCAGGGAGCCCAACATAAGGCTCTATCCCAGGACCCCTTATCATGACCTGAGCCAAAGGTACAAGCTTAACTAACTGAACGCCTCTTGTGTCTAATTTTTAAATAGTTTATCAAAATGAAGGGAGAAATAGGAAATTCCTAGAGGCAGTGAGTATAAGCCAGAGTGAATAGAAGTGAAACCTGAAAGATTCTGACAGGAAGAAAACAGGATTAGGGGAGGAAAGGTCCTGTTAAAGGCAAGAGGACAGATGTATCCAGGTGTTCAGAGGGTTAGTGCCTGTGAACCAGTGGTTTCAGATATGGAGCAAGTTGTAGTTGTGTAAGTTGGTGGTTTCAGTGGAGGGAAGGTAGAGGTCATTGGACCTAGACACCAGACAGCTGACTTTTAGATGGACACCCTATTGTTGCCCTCACCATGACTGTGGTAGAACCAGATGAGAAGGAAGACTAGGAGCAGATGTTAAGGACTTTCATAAATGAGGGGGAAGGACTACCCAGAGATCATTTTTCTCATGTTGTGTCATATCTTTTGTGTCATTCCCATTTCTTTTTATCTAATCTTCTTTGAATATCATTGATGCCCTATGTATATACTGTTTTGTAACTGTCTTTAAATATAAGTCAAATGGTAGTAGATGTTCATTGTATGAAAGTCAGAAAATAGGGATAAAACAAAGAAACTAAAACAGCATCCGTAGATAACTAATGTTAGCTACTAGTGGTATACTATTCTAGACTTTTTTCTTACATAGGCAGTAAAAACACATTTTAAGTGGGGCACCTGGGTGGTTTAGTCTGTTAGGCGTTAGACTCTTGATTTCAGTTCAGGTCTTGATCTCACGGTTGTGAGTTGGGCATGGAGCCTACTTAAAAAAAAAAAAAAAGGTATCGTGTGTGTGTGTGTGTGTGTGTGTGTGTATTTAAGTAATCTCTACACCCAATGTGGGGCTCAAACTCACAACCCTGAGAGCAAGAGTCAGTTTCTCCAACAAATGAGTTAGCTAGGCATCTCCCCATTAGATATATTTTTGCAATTACTACTATTTTCATGTCATTCAATGTCAACAAATACACTGTTAGGATTATAATTATTTTAATTATTATTTCATATTTTTTAAAGGTTTATTTGTTTTAGAGAGAGTGCAAAGTGGGAGGGGCAGAAGGAGTGGGAGAGAGAGTTTCAAGCTGACTCTGCACTGAGCACAGAGCCCGACTCTAGGCTTGATCTCCTGACCCTGAGATCATAACCTGGGCTGAAACCGAGCCAGCTTTTCAACTGACTGTACCCAGGTGCCCCTGTCAGGATTATTATTATTATTTTTTTAAAGATTTTATTTATTTATTTGACAGAGATCACAAGTAGGCAGAGAGGCAGGCAGAGAAAGAGAGGGGGAAGCAGAGAGCCCGACGTGGGGCTCGATCCCAGGACCCTGGGATCATGACCTGAGCCGAAGGCAGAGGCCCCAACCCACTGAGCCACCCAGGTGCCTCTGTCAGGATTATTTTTAATAACCATGGTAGTGTTCTAAGAACCTGCTCTAATTTACTGACGGAATCCAGTTGTAATTGAGCATTTCTAACATCTGCTACTTTGCTCACCTAATTGTGTATCGTATCTTTAAATTAATACAGTTTATGGTGGTTGCATAATGTTTGGTGCATGGATGTGCTGAAACTTGACAGTAGTGAAGGGTGGCTTTTAACCTCTGACCTGATAGACATAGAATTTATGCAGGCCAATTCAACTGTAGTTGTGGCCACACACTTTAACATTGTACTTGTAGTATGAACTCTCAGGGTTTTGGAGCGGTGGTTTTTGTTTTTGTTTTTGTTTTTTTTTGGGTGGTAGAGGAAGTTGACCATATCAGCCTGGTTCTCTGTGCCATTTCCTGGACCAAAAGATTAATATTAAAGATGCTGGATGCTTAACAATTTGGAATTCATTTTGCCCAGTTTTGCAGTAAGATACTCTAATTTGCCTTCCTTCAGTGAAAAAGGGTAAATAATCACTGACTTTTTTTTCCTTAATTAAGCATTAAAAGCCAAATTGGGCATTTATGTGTTATGAAAATCATGACAATGACATAAATTGCCTTGCATTTTCTTGTGTGATGTCCTTGGGAACAATACATGTGTTTTGCAGAATGCTTTGATTGAAAATATTTACACAGAAAATGATCTTGCCGTATGAACACATTGAACTAAGTAATTTATCACCCCTAAAATACATCTCAGTGACTACAGCATCCAAGGAGTCCTAAAAGCTGATTCTAAAGATAGGATTGGACTGGAAAGGCGGACTGCTGCTGAGTTTTCACATGACTTGTTCAAAGCACTTCTGTGAAATGAGTTTTTTATTTATTTGTTAACTTGTTCATTGTTTGTATGTGACTTCATATTCACCAGTCCCAGTTAATAAAAATTGTTAAATGAATGAATAAATTGTATTATATCTGTTTTTAATGCATTTATACTAAAGAATTGACTTCTTTGGGAGAGTAATTTTTGAGATACACATGAGTAAAATGAAATGAGGCATAGAGAATTTATCTGGGGTGTTCTGGTGATGTAGAAGGATAATCTGGAAATCTTGCATTTCTCTAAATAGTATTCTTCCCTCTGAATCACCTAGGTAACAACCACATCTCTATCATTTTGACCATTTCAGCCATTCCATGTTTTTCTTGATTCTTTTCTTGATTCCAAAATTGTAGTTCTTATTCTGGTGCTACTTTGATGTATCTAGGACAGTATTGTGCAGTAGAAATTATAATGTGAGCTTTAACTATGAGTCACTTACATAATTTTATATTTTCTAGTAGTCACATTAAAAAAAAGGTTAAGGGGAGGATGAAATTAATATTAATTATATTTTATTTAATCCAGTATGTCTAAAATACTACTTTAGCATGTAAATAATATAAAAATTATTGAGTTTTTAACATTATTTTTCATATTAAGTACTTAAAGTCCAGTGTGCATTTTATACTTCTCTCTCAGTGTGGATTAGCACATTGCAAATGCTCAGTAGCTGCATGTGGCTAGTGTTTACCCTGTTGGATGGTGCAGATCTAAGGAATCATTTAGAAACAAAACATAAAGTTAATAGTATAGGTAATGGCAAAGATATCCATTTAGTAAGCTGAGGATAGCTTTAATAGTTTTCTATTTTAAAGGTTATTTGATACAGATAGTTTCATATAACAATAATACATTTTTTGCTGCAGGCCAAACCTATACATTGAATTGATGGTGTTTAACCAAGATGATTCAAATGTGTTATTATAGATGTTCTAGAAATCCTGGCACCCTCAGACTTGGTCATCTCTAATCTCTCCTTTTTAAAATGTTAAAAAGAGAGGCTCTAACTGTATCTATAACATTTTATTAATTGCAATGGGGAAAAGAGATCTGAAGCATCCAGCAAAATAATAATAACACTGTTAAAACTGGGTGGTAAGTACATGGTGTTCCTTATAATTTGTAATACTTGTCTGTGTGTTTTAAATATTTCATGAAGAAATTTAAATATACAGAAACTTGATTCATAAAAGTAAAATGTGAATGAGACATCATTTAATGTGTTAGAAATTCTGGAAGTGATGCTCTGCTTATACTTTCATAGTGATGGTATTCTTTCTTTTGCTTCCAGTTAATAGTGAGTTGCAGAAAAATGGCAACTTCCATTCAGTAACTGCTTTCTTTGGATGAGACTTGTTATGAAAGATGTGCCATCTGGAGATGATTTAATGTAATTTCATATTATAGCTATAGCATTTCAAAGAATGGAATATTTCTTAGACATCTCTGTGTTTAGACAGATGTTTGACTTGAAGATCTTTAAACTGAGATGTCGAGCAGTACTGACATTTTTGAAGTTCAACAATTTTTTAAACTTTTTTTTTGTGATTTGGTCAGAAAAATATTTTTTTATTTATTTGATAATATATTCAAGGTGCAGACCAGATGTTCACTTATTCACTGTAAATAGGCCTGAGTTAGGTATATGATTCCTTGATGGAATCTGACGTGTATTTTGTAAAATTTTGTTTGTAATGATGCTTCAAGAGGATAAGGTAAAACTATCATATATCACTAACATTTTTTTTTTTTAAAGATTTTATTTATTTATTTGACAGAGAGAGATCACAAGTAGGCAGAGAGGCAGGCAGAGAGAGGGGAAGGGAAGCAGGCCCCCCGCCGAGCAGAGAGCCTGACGCGGGACTCGATCCCAGGACCCTGAGATTATGACCCGAGCCGAAGGCAGCGGCTCAACCCACTGAGCCACCCAGGTGCCCTGAACATTTTTTTTAATTAAGATTTTACCTATTCATTTGATGGAGTGAGAGAGTGAACACACAAGCAGGGGGAACTGCAGAGAGCTGGAGAAGCAGGCTCCCTGCTGAGAAGGGAGCCCGATATGGGTCTCCCTCCCAGCACCCTTGGATCACGACTTGAGTGGAAGGTAGACACTTACCTGACTGAGCCACCCAGGTACCCCAGGAACAAATTATATATTTTTAAAGCTTTATTTATTTATTTATTTATTTATTTATTTATAGAAAAGCTTTATTTATTTGAGAGAGAGAGAGAGAGAGAGAGAGAGGAGCTGGGGAACGGGTAGAAGGAGAGGGAGAGAGAATTTGAGCGTGGAGCCTGAAGCAGGGTTCAATTCCATAACCCTGATGTCATGACCTGAGTTGAAACTGAGAGTCGGACACTTAACCAGCTGAGCCACCAGGTGTACCAGGAACAGTATTTGAAGTAGTAGGTTTCAGTCCAATGTAGAAATAGCTTATTTATGGAAATATATAAGAAAATATATATAGCTTATATATGGAAAAAAAATGAACCTTACACACACAGAGAGGAGGAGCAAGTTAGAATTGACAGTTGAGAATTGTATATATTCAGGCTGTACGGTTGATTTGATATTCGCATATCAAATGTGTGAAGTCATCTCCACATTGAAGCTAGTTCACATATTCATCACCCAGGTAGCCAATGACCTTTGTTGTTTTGTGGCAGGAACACTTAGGATCTAACCTTTTTTTTTTTTAAAGATTAATTTATTTTAGAGAGAGAGAGAGAGAGAGATGAGCAGGGGCTAGGGGTAGAGGAAGAAGCAGACTTCCCATTGACTGGGGAGCCCTATGTGGGACTTGATCCGGGGACCCCAGGATCATGACCTGAGCCGATGGCAGATGGCTAACCAGCTGAGCCACCCAGGCACCCAGGGTATAACCTTCTCAGCAAATTTCAAATATATAAGAAAGTATTGTTAACTATTGCTACTATTGTTAATATTATGTATGTATTAACTATTGTTAATGTATTAACTATTGTTAATACATTTCCAGAAATATTATTTTCATTCAACAAATATTTGTTACTGGGTGTATATTTTAATATAAAACAGTTGAAGCCTCCACCTTCATGAAATCTATAGAGATGACATTTGTTTGCATTTTGGTGTCTTTTCTTCCAATCTCTTTTTCTAGTCATGGTTTTAGAAAATTGGGATCATACATATATACATACATATAGTTTTGTATCTTTTCCTAAAACAGCATTTGCAGCATGAACAACTTCTCACAGTATTAAAGTCTTTGAAAACCTCATTTTAAAGAGCTTCTCATTGGGTCGCCTGGGTGGCTTAGTCAGTTGAGTGTCTGCTTTTTGGCTCGGGTCGTGATCCCCCGGCGTCCTGGGATTGAGCCCTGTTTTGGGCTCCCCACTTGGCGGAGGGCCTGCATCTCCCTCTCCCTGTGCCTGCTGCTCCCCTTGCTGTGTGCTCTGTCAAATAAATAAATAAAATCTTAGGGTGCCTGAGTGCGCTCAGTTGGTTAAGCGTCTGCCGTTTGCTTACGTTAGGATCCCGGAGTCCTGGGATCGAGCCCCGCATCGGGCTCCCTTCTCGAAGAGGAGCCTGCTTCTTCCTCTCCCTCTGTCTGCTGCCCCCCTTGCTTTGCTTTCCCTCTCTCTGTCAAATAAATTTTAAAAAATCTTAAAAATAAAATGAAAGGGTTCCTATTATCTTTTTTCTTCGAGTAAAAATATATATGCTAATTGTAGGGGCACCTGAGTGGCTTAGTCGGTAAAGTGTCTCTCTGCGTTTGACCCAGGTCATGATCCCAGAGTCCTTGGATTGAGCCCCTTGCCAGACTCCCTACTCAGAAGGGAGCCTGCTTCTCCTTTCCCCTCTGCCCACCCCCCTCCCCCACCGCCGCTGGTGCTTGTTCTCCCTCCCTCTCTCTGAAATAAATAAATAAAATCTTTGAAAAGGTACATATGCTAATATAAATTTTTTTTTTAAGATTTTATTTATTTATTTGACATAGAGAGACACAGCGAGAGAGGGAACAGAAGCAGGGGGAGTGGGGGGAGAGGGAGAAGCAGGCCTCCCGCCAAGCAGGGAGCCTGATGCGGGGCTCTGTCCCAGGACCCTGGGATCATGACCCAAGCCGAAGGCAGATGCTTAACGACTGAGCCACCCAGGTGCCCTGCTAATATAAGCTTTATATATATAGAAATGTATAATTTAGCAAACAAAAGTCCCTAATGGTTCTGGCTTTCAAAATGATAAGTGTTAGTAGGTTGATATATCTTTATTTCTAACTTAGTCTATAAAAACACGTTATGGGGCCCCTGGGTGGCTCGATGGGTTGAGCCTCTGCCTTTGGCTCAGGTCATGATCTGAGGGTCCTGGGATCGAGCCCTGGATCAGGCTCTCTGCTCAGCAGGGAGCCTCCTTCCCCCTCTCTCTCTCTGCCTGCCTCTCCGCCTACTTGTGATCTTTTTCTCAGCCAAGTAAATAAATAAAATCTTAAAAAAAATCACATTATATACCTTTTGTGTCTCAGATTAACCGAAACAGTGTTATACTCAACATACTATACTGTAATTAACTTTTTTCACTTAACTACAAATTTTGAACATTTTTCCATATTGGTACACACATAGCTTATCAATTTTTAATAATTATATTCCAGAGTGTGGTGGTTGTTTGAGGCTTTGTGTAGTTTTTGCTATTGTGAACAGTGTTGCAGTTATCATTCTTGGCAGTATTTTCACGTCAGCCTGTGAGTATTTTTGTGGGTTAAAGTCTTTAAAGTATAATTACTCAGTCAAAAATTAGGTGCACTTTGAATTTTAATAGAAATTGCTAAATTAGCCTCCAAGTTGATAGTATCAGTTTACATTCCTGTGGGCAGTACATCAGCCGTAGCTTTTTAAAATACATCATCTGTTGAGCGCTTGCAGCATTCTCCATCGGTGTCGTCCTTCCCCCGTTCTTCAGGGGCTGTTAGTTCTGCAGATGAAAAGCTGAGCATAGCTAGCAAGCAGTGGGGCTGCCGGTCAGCTTGAGGCTGTCTGCTTCCCAGGCCTGTGCTCTTAATCATTAGGTGGCGTTTCCTCCTAGATCTGCGTTTGACCAAAACGTTTAATGCTACTAGTGGTGGATGTTGAATTTTGTATTAATGAGCACGTAAAGCCCTGATTATCCATAATCTGTGGAGGAATGACCCTCCTAGTCAACTGTATTTTTATTTATTTACTTATTCTAAAAGATTTTGTTCATTTATTTGAGATCGTGAGAGTGAGTGAGCAGAGGGAGGAACAGAGGGAAAGTGGGGGGAGAGAGAATCCTACGCAGACTCCCTGCTGAGTGTGGAGACCAACGTGGGGCTCAGTCTCATGGCCCTGAGATCATGACCTGAGCTGAAATCAAGAGTTGGACGCTCAGCCAACTGAGCCACCTAAGCTCCCCTTGTCAACTGTATTTAAAAAAAATCAAGTTCCTACAATGTGTTAGGTCCTGTACCTTGCAAGACAATTTTACTTAATCTTCACAGTAGTCTTCTGGGGTAAGAGTGTTCACCTGGCTGGCTCATAAATCGTAAAAAACTCTAGTGCACTGTCCCATATGATAGCCATTAGCCTCATGTAGCTACTTAAATTTAAGTTAATTAAAATTAATTAAAAATTAAGTCTTTCCTTCACACTAGCCACATTTCAAATGTTCAGTAGCCCCATGTGCCCAGTGGTTGCTGTCCTGGGTTGTGTGGATATGGGGTATTTCTGTCATTGCTGAAAGTTCTGTTGGACAACATTGGTCTAGGATTCTGACTTAGGAGTTAAGGAGAAAAAGAGGCATGGAAATGATATTAAAGTATAATGAGTAAGTGACATTTTTATTATCGTCTAGAAGAGATACTGTGTTTTACACTTCTTTACTGGAAATAGTTTTTTGCTGTGCTCAGGATTAGAGCGCAGAAGTACTCCTCTTTAAGTAAGTTATGTAAATAGATTTTCCTTTTGGTTATTTCTATCTTTAAATTATGGCTAGAAATAAAAATTCTAGAAACATGTTCTGTTTATACCTCAGAATAACCAACTGCATATAGCATTTGGGAGAAAGTCATGCTAACGGAGTTAAGAAAAGGTCTCTGATGGGTGCCTCTGTGAGGGTGTAGTCTCCAGTCTGCAGACGAGCTCTGCGACCACTCTAGCTGGTCATTCTGTATCCCCTGCTCGCCTGTTCTTTTGCCATCGCTTTTATATAAACTGTTCATTAGACTTAGTAGTAGGTTCTTGTCACCCTTCCTCCTATCACTTATCCTTCCTTTCCCTGTCTTGCACAGATGACCTCACTTCCTATTTTACAAAGAAAACAGAAGCTATCGGATTGGAGCTTCTCAACTTCTAGCCACTAATGCTACATGTCAGTGATACCCGGCTACTTACAGTTACTAGTGTTCGGAATTAAGTCAATTTATTAAAGTTAGAAAATGTAAAACCCAGTTTTCCTTAAGCCCTAAGTTTAATTTATAAATTTTATTAGTGTGTTCATTTATCCAGTACATTTTGTATAAAAGTATAAGAAAAATGACTTTCAAGATAGATTTTGATGTGTGTTGATTAAAGCAGATTGGATAGACTTAATTCCCTTTAAACATCCAGTTCAATTTATAAATATAACTAACATTAAGTTGCATTAAAACGTTGAATAAACAAATGCTTGACTGGGAAAGCTAACAAACCTCTTGAAACAAAATGTTTTCTAAGTACTTATGTGACTTCTGTAAATATAATTAAACTTAAAAATACAGTGAATTTCCCTCACCCAAACATGTCTTTCCTTGTTTTCCTGTTTCCATAAATGTTTCTCAGTTGTCTAAGCCAGAAACCCTGCAGAGTGTGGACTCCCCCTCTCCCCCCTCTTTCTGTGTCCAAGTATTGTTTCTTTTTCCTCTATTTCTTCCTGGTCCCATTACCCTAGTTCAGGTCACTGTATCTCTCCTGAGTTACAACTTTGAAGCCAGGCTTCCTGTTCAGATTCTGTGCCCTTCCAGTGTGTTCTTCACTGTGTCCTTTGATCTTTTGTTTTAGTTTATAATAACCTTATTGAGATAGAATTCATATACCATACTGTTCGTTTATAATGTCCAATTGAGGGGTACCTGGGTGGCTCAGTCTGTTAAGTGTCCACCTCTTGAATTCAGCTCAGGTCCTGTCTTAGGGTCCTGGGATTGAGCCGCACAGTGGGCTCCGTGCTCAGCAGGGAGTTTGCTTGTTCCCCTCCCCCTGCTCGTGCTCTTTCTCTTAACTAAATAAAATCTTTAAAAAAATAAAACATTCAATTCTGTTATTTTTAGTATGTTCACAGAGTTATGCAGCCATCACTGTAATCAATTTTAAAACGTTTAATCACTTCTAGAAGAAACCCTGTGCTCATTGGCAGTCACTACCCATCTTGTTCCTACCATCCCCTAGCTGTATGCAACTACTTGTCTACTTTCTGTCTCAGGATTTGCCTAGGACTGGCTGCTTTAACTTAGCATAGTATTTTCAACGTTCATCCTTATAGATACATTATAGATACATTAGTTATAGATTATTATGATAGTTATAATAGATACATTATATATAATATGTATTATATATCTGCCTATTATATATTACACAAAATATATGAAATATAATAGATTCATTAATTATAGATACATTGGTACCTTATTCCTTTTTATTGTCAAATAATTGTCCATTGTATGGCTGTAGTACATTTTATTTATACATTCATTAGTTGGTGGACATTTGGATTGGTCCTACTTTTCGGCTATTAAAAAGCTGCTGTGAACATTCATGTACAAATTTTTGTGTGACATGCTTTTTCATTTCTCTCAGGTATATACCTAGGAGTAAAATTGTTGGGTGACATGGTCCCTCAGTGTTTAACATTTTGAGGAATTGCCAGACAGCTTTCCAAAACACCTGTACCATGTTACAGTCTCACCAGCAATGTGTGAGCCTCCAAATTCTCTACATCCTCAGTTAACACTTACTATTTCTGTCTTTTTTATTTATAGTCATTCTGGAGGGTATGAAGTGATTTTATTATTATTATTATTATTTTTTTAAAGATTTTATTTATTTATTTGACAGGCAGAGATCACAAGTAGGCATAGAGGCAGGCAGAGAGAGAGAGAGAGAGGAGGAAGCAGGCTCCCTGCTGAGCAGAGAGCCCGATGCGGGACTCGATCCCAGGACCCCGAGATCATGACCTGAGCCGAAGGCAGCGGCCTAACCCACTGAGCCACCCAGGCGCCCCTGATTTTATTATTATTTTTAAAGAATTTATTCATTCATTCATTTGAAAG
The DNA here is from genome assembly GCF_964662115.1 of Mustela nivalis. Taxonomy (NCBI): domain Eukaryota; kingdom Metazoa; phylum Chordata; class Mammalia; order Carnivora; family Mustelidae; genus Mustela; species Mustela nivalis. The sequence goes on along the minus strand of NW_028133848.1, from coordinate 10,081 downwards.
AGAGAGAGAGAGCATAAGCAGGGAGGGAGAGGCAGAGGAAGGGAGAGGGAGAAGCAGACTCCCTGGTGAACTGGGAGCCCGACATGGGGCTCCATCTCGGGACCTGGAGATCATGACCCCAGCTGAAGGCAGATGTTTAACCATCCGAGCCACCCAGGTGCCCCTGAAGTGATTTTACTGTAGTTTTGATTTTCACTTCCTTAATGACTAATGATGTTGAGCATCTTGTGTTTATTGGTCCTTTGCTGTCTTCTTTGGAGCCTTTTGATCTTTTAAAAATACAAATCTGATTGTATTTGTTGTCTAGGTAAAGCCCTCCAGTGGAAAACATTCTTTTCTTTCCTCTTTGCCTGCTCAGCTCTTACTTTTTTGGGCCTCAGTTTAGAGGCCTTCCTTCAGGAAGCCTTCCTGATGCCATTTATTAGCAGCCCACCATTTGTTTATTTACACTCCCTTTCTCAGTCAGACAGTTCGCTCAGTCAGTAGGGATTGTGCTGGGCTCATAGATGGCTGAAAAACTGAATATGTGGATAACTGTACCTTGTTTTTTAAATTAAGCATTTACTTTTTTTTTTTTTTTAATTCTGCCTTGGAATTTTAATTGGACCAAAGGCAGTATTACACGATTATTGTGTGTGCATTGTTTTTCCTCATGTTTTCACAGATGACATGAGGGTAGGATCATATAGAGAATTGTGCTTGGCTCTTGGTCTGTATAGTCAGAGGCCAGGCAAAACCTGTGCTCAGTCCGCTCCTGGTCTGCTCTGGGGGTGCTCTTTGACCTGGAAGAGGCAGAGCTAAGATAAGGGGAAGGGAAGCTGGAAAACTGGAACCACAGCATTGATTAGAAGCGGAAGGCTCTGAGTAACAGCCTCGAGGACTGGTGGACTGCCGCAGGTAGTAGAGGTCTAACCTTTAGGTACCTTTTTGCTTGGAAATAAATGTGTTCAGTCAGCTGGTGACCTAGTTCTGCCTTCAGTTCTTGAATTATAGGCCAGATGTTCATTTTTCATGCTACATGGAAAATCTGGTCATGGGGATAGATTTTTTTCCTTTTAGCTTTTAGAAAGGACTCATTTCTGAACTGAAAAGTTGGATTAGACTTTATGCTTTACAAAGTTGTATAAACCGTTAAAACAGAGTCTGGATTTGTTTCTGTGATTGTGACTTCATGGAGAGGATTTTACTCCTCTTTCTCTATCAGAATATCTAAAAGTAGTCTTCCATTTTCATTTTTGTACTCCATAACTACAGTAGTTTGCAAATGGGAAATTTCACAGATTGAAATTTCATCTTCTCAGCTTTCTTCTTCTTCTTCTTCTGCTTCTTCTTCTTCTTTTCTCCAAGATTGATTGATTTGAGAGAGAGGGAGAGCCTGCACACACATGGAGGGGTGGGGTATGGGTTAGGGAGAGAAGAGGACTCCCTACTGAGTCTGGAGTCCAAAGCAGGGCAAGTCCCGTGACCCTGATACCACCACTGGAGTCAGACGAGTTGGAGGTTTAATAGACTGAGCCACCCAGGTGCCCCTCTTCTCAGCTTCCTAAATGCCACCTTCCTTGACTCCTTTATGCCTAGATTTTTGTTGTTTGCAGGGCCTGATGATGTTTTTTAACTCTTGGCCCAAGGGTGTAACTTTACTTTACAGGGCTAGATATTATTGGTGCATAAAATCCATGGTCCAGAATATTCAGGCATTTTAAACTCTGCATCTTTATTTACATGGCTGAGTTTCTCTCTAAGCCATAGCACTAGGGCCTTGTCATACAGGGAAACAAAAGAGGAGCTGACCTTATGGTGTAAACATCAATGTCTGGAAGAGAGGTTTTTGGGGAAATGAGGAGGGTGTTTTAAATAGTATAGTCCTCTCGAAGCATTTAGTGCACCGTCATAAGGAAGCTCTCTTGAGGCTTCATCCAGAAGTACTGAAGCTGAGGCCTAATGAAGTGATGGTTCCTGGCGTCAGGAGGAATAGATGTTGCTTGAGCTAGCTGACGGCTTTTGTTCTGTCTCCAAATAAAATATGCACCTTTCCCTGCCTATTCTAGGAACCAAATGAAACTTTTAAAGAGCTGGTTCTATGGAAATCATGATTATGATTCCAGATTTCTCAGATTTGTGTGTATATTTCTAAAAAATTAAGTAAATGGGCACAAATCCTTTTGCTAAAAAAACTAGTGTTATATCTAGAAGGCTGATTTAGAGTTTTTTCATTTATCAAATATTTGAGTACCTATTATGTGTACTGTATTCTCATCAGAGTCTGTAGGAGACTCAGAGATGAATCAGACACTGGCCCTGATGCTGTGGAGCTTATCCTTCAATAAGGAGATGATGCATACATGTAATATAAATACAGACACTTCTAATAGGAGGTCAAGGGCTGTTAAGTTCAGAGGGGGAAGCAGTAACTTCTGTTGAGGGGAAGGGAATTAGGGTTGCGTGGAAAAAGAAGCATTTGATCTGAATATTGAAGTAAAATTGTCTGGTGGGAAATGTGCTTTTTTTTGAAAGTTTTGTACAGGAGTGACATGATTGGAGTTGTGCTTTAGGAAAATTATTTCTAAGATATGATCAGAGAGAGAGATTGGAAACTGGGTGCAAAGCCAGGGGAAGCTCACCTTTCTAAGTGGTGATAGAACTAGAGAGGTGTGATAGATGTGAAGCTTGCAGAGGTGGAACCACATGGATTTGACAGCTGAAACAAGGCATAATCTTTTTTTTTTTTTTTTTTTTTAAAGGCATAATCTTTAATAGGAGATTTCAGGCACAGGTAATTAGGAGTATGGCAATACCATTAAAGATTTGGGAACATAAGAAGAGAGACTGATTGGAGAAGAGGATAATAAATACAACTTTTCATTGAGAAACTGGGTGGCTTTTGTCATAAGGGAGATACTTAGGTAGACCTGGAAGAAGTAAGGGTTGAAGGTAGAAATATTGAGAATGGGGATTGAGAATTGAGAATATTGAGAATGGGGAATAGATGAGATTAAATGAAATAGCCAGAGGATTAGTATCAAATGTGTCTTTACCAAGAATGTCACATTGCAAAACTCCCAGATCCTCCAGTTTTAGGACAGGAATGCTCCAAAAGAGAGGATGTTGTTGAAGGAACTCAGGCTGTTCCTTCCAGAGTTTTATTTCTCTTTGGGGTTCTTTGAGTTTGATTCTCATTTTGGTTGGACAGTAAAGCGTAATTGTTTTGAGCATGAGAGCAGAAAAATAGGGTTTGAATCCCTGTTCTGCCACCTACCCTGCCATGTATGCTTGTTAGAGTCATACAGCTTCTTTGTGCTTCAGTTTCCTTCACTATAAAATGGGCGTGATAGGGGCACCTGGGTGGCTCAGTTGGTTAAGCAACTACCTTCAGCTCAGGTCATGATCCTGGAGTTCTGGGATCGAGTCCCGAATCATACTCCCTGCTTGGCAGGGAGTCTGCTTCTCCCGCTGACCTCTCTCCTTTCATGGTCTCTCTCTCTCTCACATAAATAAATAAAATCTTAAAAAAAAAAAATGGGCGTGATAATACCCCCCTTTTATAGGGTTGTTTATGAATTATTCAGTAATTTATCATGGTGCTTGAAACCTTGTAAGTACTCCATAAACAGTGGCTAATGTTAATGCTAGATTCTTACTCCACTGCTTCTGAACTTAAAGGGTGCACTACTTTTATTCATTTATTTATTTAATTTTTCTGCCCTTTTAAGATCTGGATTTGTACAGAATCCTTTTTTGTTTTCCCTCAGCTTAACTGATATCAGCTGAATTTTCACAGTTTTAGTGTTAAAAGAGAATAAAAGGGAATAATTATTGTAAATACAAAACAAATATAGAAACAGTCAAACCTCTATCATCAGATGCCTATACAACTTGTTACTTGTTTCTGGGTTTCCTGCCACTCTCCATGTTGACCCTCAGGACCCCAGCATTCCACATAGTGGGCACTGCTTTCCATACGGAGGAGTGGTCTGCCTTTCACCTCTACCGAATACTCTCCAGATTCCTGCTAACAAAGCTGTTTTACTGATCCAGGACATTTTCTTTTCATTCAGCTAGGATTTTGTTTGGCATCTTACCCAAGCCTGACTTTTCTGGACTGTGGTGATTGACATAAATGATTGTAAGTGATATATAAATGTTTGTCCACAGGGATATAAATGATAGGCTTAAGTCTACTTATTTGTGAGGAATGTACTTGGAATCATTTCTCAGATAAATCTTCCTTTTCCTGTGGCGCCTGGGTGGCTCAGTCATTAAGTATCTGCCTTCGGCTCAGGTCATGATCCCAGGGTCCAGGGATCGAGCCCCTCATCGGCTCCCTGCTCAGTGACAAGCTTGTCTCTCTCTCTTTCATGCTTCTTCCTCTCCCACTTGCCCCTGTTTGTGTTCCTTCTCTCGCTGTGTCTTTCTGTCAAATAAATTAAAAAAAAAACAACAACAAATAAAGACCAACTTCCTTTTTCTATATGGGAATTTGGTCTTGATCAAGTAGAGCTGCACAGTGTAACAGGGCATTGATCATCAATAAATATATGAGTTAAGAATTATCATCCATGTGTTAGCAGAAAGATTGTTTTACACATTTGAATTTTGTAGTTGTGTGTGTGTGTGTGTGTGTACCGAATTTGGTAATGTTCTCAGTTCTCCATGACTCCTTTTAACAATTGAACCCGAAGGGTGTGTAATTGTGCACAAGCTGCAGTTACATTAGCAGAATAACTTAGTTATTGGGATAGAATTGGAACCCAAATCTCTTGATTTTGATTAAAAAAAGCAACTGTACTAAACTGTCTTCTCTGAAGGGAAGACAGAGAATTTTGAGGTCTCTATTCTGGTTTACTTTTTAATTACCCCAGGAAGAGTTTAATTTGAAGGGGTGTTTGTTGTTGTTGTTGTTGTTTTAAGAGAGGGAGAGAGAAAGAGGTGGGGTTGGGTAGGGGGAAGACAGAATCTTAAGCAGACTTCATGCCCAGACTCTGGACCCTGGGCTCTGGCTCGGACCCTGACTCGGGCTTAGTCTCATGACCTTGAGATCATGACCTGAGCCAAAATCAAGAGTAAGATGCTTAACTGACTGAGCGCTACCCAGGCGCCCCTAATTGAGGAATTTTAACTCTTGTAAAAGTGCAGAAGTCTTTCCATCCTCCTTTCAGAAACACCACCTAGAGTCTTCTGCCTGTGCCCGTGGAGGCTCAGCCTCTCTCGGTGGTTGCAGTTGTGTGCTTTTGGTTTTTTTCTCCCTAACGGTTGAAGATGTTCTCCGTCCTTACCTTCTGAAAGGATGATGTTCCTTTCCACATGACAGCTAGTAAATTCTGAGGTATGGAGACTCTCTAATAATTTCCTTGTATAAAAGGATTCTGTGTTTAAATTGATGTGTCAGAAAGAGGTAATAATTGACAGCAAAATATGAATTCTTAATTTTTCTGAATGAAAATTATTTCAGTCATTTCATGCTTCTGTTTGTTTTCTTTGACAATCTGTATTAAGTATTACTTAGGAGTGCCTTGATGTTGAAGTGAGGATAATCCCATTTTGTGTCCTTGTATGAGTCATAAATATTCACCATCTTTATGATAGGGAAGAAGAGTGTCTTTGGTAAACAGAATGCTTGGCATTTTGGCTGGACTCGTGCTTTAGAATGAAAACAAAGGCTGACGTCCAGTTATTTTGTGTCAGCATCAGCACTTTCTGTCAGCTCTTAATCCAATGCCAGAGTTTGATCTGTTGCAGGAAGAGTTGAGAAGAATAAGAAAATGCAGACCAGCCTATCCTGTTCGTCATCTTCTTGTTGTCTTGTATTTGTTCCTCTGTTAGGATTGCGGGGAATTCTGTACACTCTTGGTCCCTTTTGTTGGAAAACCATACTTAGTGTTAGATTAGTAATACACAAGAGAAGTTGAGTGGGTGGCCCATGTAGTTCGTTCTCTCAGTCCAGGGTAGAGGGTGAAGATTTTCAGTGGTGTTTTTTCAGTGTTAATTTTAGAAGAAATTGATTATTGAGTGTGAAGAAGTACTGGAACAATAACTTGCTAACCTAGGGAAAAATTGTATAAGACAGTGGTTATTAGAATACATTTTGTCTAACAGGAGTAGGAAGGTGTTTACATTGTGACATTTGCCAGTTGTCAACACTGTGTGTGTGTATGTGTGTTTTATGTTGAATGATGAGTACCTTCATTATCTTTTACCATTGGAAGCAGTGAAAATGAGGGAATTATTTTTAAAATTTCAAGCCCACTGAAACTAAAGAGATTATTTTCAGTGCACATTTTCCTCCTAATGTTAAACTGATTCTGATCTTCAGAGAGAACTTTCAAAAAGATAGTCTGTAGTAGAGCAAAGCAGACTAATATTTTACAAAGAATATTACCAGTAATAAAAAGGACAGAATTATGATAGTTTGATGCATTAATTTTAATAACTTTTTTTGCATAGCTCTTGAGTCAAGATGAGAAAAGTGAAACAGAAATATGGTCCTCATCTTGATTGTACTGAATTTATTATATGAAGTGCTATCCTCCCTTCAGATGTAGAATCTGGGTTTATGTTCTTTTTGTTTAAAAGAGTAGGTGGGGCTAATTTTTCTGTAGCAGTGGAATTAAAAATTCTTTTCACCGGTTACCATTTAAAGCAATATCCTAGAAAATGCAGTAATTTGAATATAGTAGTCTGGGCAGTAGTTACTCCAGTTGCAAGTGGTCTTCTGCCTTTTTAGGGAGCACATGGTTAGAGATGATCTAAAACTGTTCATGAAATAGTTGCTTATAAAAATTATATTTGTTCCTTGTCCTGTAGCTGCTATAAAATTGATGAATTGGTCTTTAACATTTTTCCTTTATAATTATACTTTTTTCCCAATGGTCTATCACAGATTTGGGGTCTTGCGGTTTATAAACAGATGTTGTAAATCCATCCTGTGATGGATTAATTTACTCTTGCTGATGTGCCTGCCTAGAACATCTTTTTTGTTCCTCTGCAGATTGCCAGTTAAGTTGTCTGCTTTTTATGTATTTTTTATCCTTTGTACCAATTCCATGTGCCACTTGGGATACCATTTAGTCTTTACCTTACGCTGCCTTTAAACACTCCCCAGAGACAGATTGTCCATCGAGCTCATGAAGCTTAAACTAAAGGAGCCCTCACTTTCATGAGCCCTGTGGGATTTTATATACAAAATTTTATAGTCTTTTCTTAAAGAAGTCCCCCAAATTGTATAAACATTAGACCTCACAAAACCTGCCTTTTCTAAAATAGAAGACTGTTAGAAGAGATGAAAAACAAAAGTAAATGCAGATTTTAGCTGTTCTAGGTGAAAAGGATATAAATAGAATATTCGAATGGGTTTTGTGTGATGTCAGATTTAATTTATCATGATAACCATCAGTAGTGCACCAGATGTTTTGACTCTATTTAGCTTCATATTAAATTAAGCATAGCCAGTGGCCTCTAAAGTCCATTTGTACTGCTGCCAAAGGTAGCATGGGAGCCAGCGCCTTTCCTGTCCGTTACTGCTGCTAGCTGCTTTCTTTCTTGCCATGGAATGTAGGCTTTCAAATTGCTCATAGAAAAGGTGAGCCTTCCTATTTGAACTTTGTATTTTACAAATCTGCACTGAAGGAAGAGGCTTGAGTGTTTCTTTTCATCACAGTGGGAGGTCATTTTTTAATTTTTGCTTATCTTCAGGCTAGTGGAAACAAATAAGATTAGTTAGGACTTCATTGAGGCCTGAAGTATAGTGAGAGGGAAACCATTACTAAGTGCCTGTTAAACATAGGTGCACCTATGTTCTACATCTATTACTACTCACGGAAAAAAACCAATTACCTTAGGATTTTGTCATATAAATACATGTGAAGATCTAAAATCCTCGCTTTTATTTATCCTCAGAAAGACAAGTATTGAAATCACTGAAAGCCTTTATATGAATTTAAATGAACACTCTGACTTTTACATGATTCCTACTTCATCAGCGTAATCAGAGAATGCATGGATTCTTTCCCCACAAGTGAGGGTGTAACATACATCTGCAGTGTTCTTACATGAGGATCATTAAGATGGCAGACCTTGCAGATCAGACAATTTCCTCCCATACTTGCTCTTACTCTCGCCTAGAAAAGCATTTAGACATCTCTCTGAAATTAGACCTATAAAGCATGTGCTAATGCCAGAACAAATATGTTGGAAATTTTATCATAATTTTTTTTTAAGTACTGAATGTCCTCTATTTAACATGAAATTCTTTTGTATTAACCTCCTTTCATATGCTAGCTTTCACCAGACTGCAGAATTGCCTGATCTGACTTTCTAATGTAACTGTAATGAATCTTCTGGGAAGCCAAACGATTGAACACAACATATTCTGCAACTCTATTGTAAAATATTCAGGCAGTCCTGTCGATGTTGCTGATTAAAAAAGAAAGGGGGACAAAAAAAAAAAAAAAAAGAACTGGGGGGTGAGAGAAAAATGAAAAACTCCCTAACATGTATTAAGGCTTGAAACCAAACACATTCTCTCAGGAATTTCAAGCTATACTGGACATCATGATTACAGTAATGCCTTGCTTACATATATTCAGGAACACCTTATAAAAACATCACGTGGGTGGAGGCAGAATCAGCTTTGTAAAGCCGGAATTAGGACATATGATTAAATTCAGTTTGACACATTTATCTGAAAAAGCACGTGGGCCCATTTGCACAAGCAAATTGCCCAGTGCATTATGCTTGAGTACCCAGCAGAGTTAAATATTTGCTGGCAATAAATGCAGAACCTACATATACCAGAGCCCAGATGTTTAGGGGTGGTCTTTCCAATGTGTGTCCCTTATAAGATACTTGTGGTCTTATTTAACAGCCAGAGAAGTGAGAAGAAGGCTTTTCCATGATACGTTGTTGTAACTAATGTATCCCAGGTATTTCTAATTGTAGCAGTGTGTGTTTGGCTTATCCATGTGAAAGAAATTGAACACCAGAGTTTAATAATTAAGGATTTATTAGTTAAAACTGAATGTTATAATGAGCCAGATGCTGCTGCTGCATGGAAACAACCATTTTCATTAGCATTTTTAAATTGAAGAGAATTGAATTTAAATTTGGAGTGCTTTACCTTTGATGAGTTAACATTTTAAAGTCTCCTAAAATCCATAAAATATTAGGTAAATTTTCTTTAATTTCAATGAAAGACAATACAATGTAATATCCAGATATGTAAATGAATTAAAGCCTCTGGCTTCTAAAAATCCTGAGTTCCTTGTTTTAGATATTATAAAATAATCTTGAAATTCTTGTGAAAAGAAATCATTGCAAAAATGTGTAGATTTGAAGAATGAATTTTACTTTTGAGTGGAAAAGATATAAATCATTCATACGGAAGAGGCAGTGATGAATGGGAATGGGGATTTTTTTTTTCTCTTATCGCAGGGAAGCATTTTTAATAATAGCTTGAGTGGTTAGATAAAGCAACCAAAGGAAACTCCCAGGAGAAGAAGATTATACTGGGGAGAGAGATCTTTCTATGAATCATTTACGCTAACCTCTTGCTGAAGCACAGCTTGCATTTTTAATGAAGGATGATTGCATTTCATAAACAGACCTTTAAAAATTAAAATAATATTGATCCTTCCTAATTTAGGTCGATTAAAATAGCATGCTATACATGTCTTTATAATAGCTCAGGACAGATTATTATTATTATTTTTAACAGTATATACATGGTTTAATACTTTCTAATTAGAAGTTTCTTTAAACAGGATTTTGATTAAAATGATTTTGGAGGGTGCCTGGGTGGCTCAGTCGATTAAGCAGCTGCCTTTGGCTCAGGTCATGATCCCAGGCTCCTGGGATCGACTTCTGCATCGGGCTCCCTTCGAAGCAGAGAGCCTGCATCTCCCTCCCCCTCTGCCAGCTGCTCTGCCTACTTGTGCTCTCTGTCTGTCAAATAAATAAATACAATCTTTATAAAAAATGTTTTTGGAAAATATTTTTCTTTGTTAAGTAGTAACTATGAAAGCAAGCTTTAAATTACAAGATGATTTTAAAGTTTGGCACTTTAATTTTTTATTATTTTTTATTTTTA
>NW_028133849.1:0-43724 GCF_964662115.1 Mustela nivalis | reverse complement strand
ACCCCAAGTCCTCATTACGGCCCCGAGGCCTGACATCTTTCTGTCCCCACGGAACAGGGACTCCTTGTTCTGCCTGGGTTGTCCCAATCGTGCCTCAGCTGAGACCACCAATGCTTGTTTTCCTCTGTTTTTGGAACTTGCTTCCCTCAGGTGTGTGTCTGCGTCGTTTGTCCTTTTATGGGCTCGCTACCCGGATGCATTCCTTTTTATTTACCTGCTGGGCAGTTTCATCTCCTGGCTTGTGAGACGTCAAGGTGTTGAGCGTCTGTCACCCTTCCGAACGGAAGACACTCGAGGGCTGGGCTCTGCCTGTTTGGGTCACTGCTGTGCACACAGTGCTCCGTAAGCATTTGTCCAATGAGCCGGTCAGCCTGTCAGCGGAAGCTTCCTGAAATGGGACTGGTCTGGCCCAGACACAGGAAGAGGATTTTGCGGATGGTCTGAGGGAGACAGATCTGAGACCCTCGCTGGTGAGCTCTCTGTGCCGCGTGCCCGTAGGGTGGTGAGCCTGGCAGGCGTTTGCTCACTGACCCTCTGCTGCACCTCAGTGGAGGGTTGCTGACCCGCGTGGCTGTGCAGTGTGTGCAAGTGTGCATGTGTGTGTCAGGAAACAGGCGGCACACAAGGAAACACATAAGAAACGATGATGACAGACAATGACATGCGCCGTGAGGAAGAGAGAGAGCAGGATTGAACAGTCGCGATAGGCAGGGGTCTTCGACACTGTGACCGCATTTTTTAAATCACGTGTAATCACATGAGGTACAGATCTGATCTACACGACTCCTCCACGATCCCTTGCGCGAGCTTTGGCAAGGGTGTGCACCCATACCACCAACACCCCCACCAGGACACACTTCCACCCCTCTAGAAAGTTCTGTGTCCCTCCCGTCAGGCCCGGAAGGGGTCCTGTAGTCGGGGGCTCCCAACAGTCCTCGCTGAAGAGGTGGTCTCTGGGACCCGAAGGGGGAGAGGCTGTGGGTGCAGGAGATCCAGGCACGAGCGTGGCTTGATGCCGGGAGTGTACAGGGGCCACGCGGCTCCTGGGGGGCAGAGGAGGGGCAGTGAAGGCGAGGAGACCACACAAGGCCTGTGGCCACCGATGCACCCGGCCCTCGGCCCACCTGAGAGGCTGGTGGCCCCTGGGGAGAGCCACAGGGGGACCAGCGAAGCGATGGCGCAGCTCAGACCGGGAAGTGGGAAGAAGTGGTCAGGTTCTGGAAGTATTTTCGAAAACTTATTATTGTGGAATAATTTTAGACTCCCAAGAAGTTATGGAGATAGTACAGAGAGTCCCTGGGGACCCTTTGCCCAGCTTCCACCAACGAAGGCACCTTGTGGAGCCGCGGTGCGTGTGGAAACCAGGAAAGTGACCTTTGTGCCATGCCGTCTGCGCACCGAAGACCTCACTGAGGAATCGCCTGTGTGTGCAAGCACACGCGTGCACGCGTGCGCGTGTGTGTGTAGTTCTACGTGCTTTCATCCTCCGCGGTTTCCTGCGACTCCACCACCACCCGGGTACGGAGCGGCCCGCCTCCCTGCGCCCAGCATTTGCCGTGATGGAAGAGGGAGGCCGTTGGAATGCCAGGCCGTGTCGTGAGCTCCTTCCCGCCTTGTATTTTTTCCAACAGGACGTGAACCATTATAGCTGTTGGGCGATGTGTGGGTTTTGAAGGGTGAAAGGGCCCCTCAGTTTCCAGGATGCCCTGAACTGCTGAACTGTTCTGGTCCTGGCACGCGGGGCAGTCACCCGATGCGTCGCCTTCCAGCCTCCCCATCAGCAGGGGTGTGCCAGAAATCGGTTTGGGGCCTCTGGCTCCTTTCCTCTGCTAACGTAGGAGACGGCCTTTATAAAGGTGCCCGTGCGTGTTTATGCCCTTGAGCCCCACCAAACGGACAAGAGCACCTTTGAAACGCAAGGTGCTTTCACGGGGAGCTTGTCTGTGGTGTTGGAAGCTACTGGTAGCACAATTAACCCACAGATGATAAACGCCCCCAATTCCATGAGTGCAGAAACATGCACGACTGTGGCGTTTTAGAGTTACAGGTGGTTCCTAGCAGGAGGTCCAGGAATTTGGGGGTGGTTTTCCCAATCTCTACTTTCGAGACTTGGGACCAAGTGTCCCGTGTCTGACATTTACTTTCAGTGGGACAGAGGCTGTCACACGGGTCCAGATGCCATGACTTCCTCCTCCGCCATGAGGGCTGGTGATACTGTCATCAGGTGGTTGCCGGGCCCTAAGATGTGCATGTGAAAGGGTGTGGTGCACAGTAGTGTCAGGACGTGTGAGCTGCTTCCGAGCGGGCCTCCCTTTAAAACACTCTTCTGCGTGGCGAGAGGGTCCAGAGACGCTCTCCTCCCAGTGCTAACCTGCCCGCAGCTCTGGGCGTTTCCCGGTCTGAGGTCACTGGTGGAGGCCTCCCTCCCCATGACCAGCGATCTGACCACTGAGGCCCAAGGTCACCAGGCACTTCGAGCGCACCTCTCGTCAGAGTTGGTTTCTTGGTTTCTTCGGAGGGCAGGAACCACACTTCCAATAACAAGGGGGATGCATACGGCTGGTTCTCTCTGTGAAGTCCAGGCCGTGTGGAGCCCGGGCTCGGCCCCCACTTGCCTTAGCTCTGCATGAGGCACGGCCCATTGCATCTCACTGCACGGAAGAGGAGGTGGGGTCCGCTGCTCCCTGACACACAGCCGGCCGGTTTACCTGGCTTCTGAAGCCTTGCCCCTTCCTGCTGCCCGCCCTAGCCCTGCACCCTGGACAGGGTGCTGGCCACCCACTCCCAGCCCTATGCATGTGCCCCTCTGGGCATCGGCGTCCTCACGGGGCCCTGGGGCAAAGAAGGGAGGTGTGTTCCCTGGCACGGGCGGGAATTCGCCGGCAGGGTGTGGGGCAGCCGAGGTCTGAGGCCGCAAGGACCCCTGTGGGCAGGGACGGCCTTGCAGACGCCCTGCTCTCTGGGGCGTGAGGCAGACTTACCTCCCACCCAGGCCTGGCAAGGGCCTTCGGAATCTTATCTTCTTCGTGCCTCATTGAATTCGCTCGCTTTTTCAAATGGAAACCGTTTTTATTGTACTTTTTTCTGATTATAAAAATGATGCATGATCATTGTAAAGAACTCCAACCACACAGGAAAGCAGAAAGATGAAAATTCAAATCCCTCCGGTTCCCTCCGAGGAGGGGTAACGCTGGGGTCGGTCTTCGGTGGCATCTCCCGGCACTCTGCACACAAACGCCCCATCCCATGAGCAATTCTGCCCACATGGGAAGACCACAGTGCGCTGCTCTGTAACTGGCTGTTCTCCCCCCAAGAAAGCGATAAAGACATCTTTCTAAGTAAAAATATGTAAAGTTATATCAGCATTTAAAATGACTGCACTGCATTTCATTGTGTGAATGTCCCTTAATTTAGCTGGCCAAGGGTCTTTTTGGGGGGATTTATTTAAGTATTTTGTTTTGTTACAGTTGGGAGCATTTTCTGGCTTGGACAAACCACCTCATACACACGTGCTGTGAATTTGTCTGATCATGCTGTTGGGCAGAAAATTCCTCGATGATTAATCACTGTGCCAATTGTGCCCAGCGGGACTCCCCTAAAAAGCTGACCTTTGGAGGAGGAGTCAGCAGGGTAGGAGATGACCTGTCTCCGTCACCCTTGGCAACCCACGTTCGCAGTATTTGACCTTGTTGTGAGCTCATTTTTACAAGCTTTTCTCTTGATGCTTTTTTCCAGGTGAAGCATCTTTTCATCTGCTCTGTGGACATTTGCATTCTTTCTGGAACTATCTTTGCCAACTTTGGACTCTTGGTTCCTTTCATACTTATTGGTAAGCCCCTGGACTGCTAAACTGGTGAATTCACTCAAATCCTCGGCAAATGCTCCACTTCACCTCAAGTGTGCCTCGACTGGAGGAAGGTGAGCCCCTTGGGGGGGCCAGGCTACTTCCCCCGCCTTGTGGGCCCCGGCGATCCAGGCGAAAACCCTGCCGGGTGGCGGTTCTACTCTGCTGAGGTTCCCCGGGCCTGACGGGGCCCCTTATGCTGCTGACCGCAGCTGGGAACTTCTCAACTGATGTGTTAGGGCCTATTCAACCTCTGCCTCCACATGACTTCTGTGGGGTCGCTTTGGGCTGTTGCTGTGTTTGTTTTTCCAGTAGGAAAACACACCTCGCTTGTCAAGCTCTTGCCCAAAGTCAATTTTTAAGATGATTTAAAGCAACGTATACTACCACAGATCGGCACAGGAGCCTCCGTGCGGAACCAGACAGCCCTGCCCATGGGCTGTCCAGGTGGCCCTATGTGTGGCTCCGTTTGACGGCTGCCAAGCAGGAAGAGGGAACTGAAAGCATCAATTTATAGCTATGAATGCAGGGCTGGGTGCACAGCAGGGGCAGACCAAGGCTGGGCGAGTGAGTGAGGGAGGGAGGCTGGCAGCTGGAGACTTGAGGGCTCATCTCGCTTTGCTCTTTCATCGAGAGCTTGGAAAATGAGGCTCAGAGAGGGGAGGCAGACTAGTGCCCAGGGCTGCCCCTGGGTGGAGACCTCATGCCTCCTCCTCCTCCTTTAGGCTCTGCTTGACTTCCACTGTGCTTGTTCTTGGTCTGAAGTTTAGATAGTCAATTCCACGACGTGTGGCTCACTGGCAATCAGCAAGGACGATCAGGGCCCTGATACGGGGACAGGTCGAAGCCCAGAATCTCCTCCTTGGTTCCCAGAGATGCCTTGGGCATGTCTCTGACTTAGCTCTATGCCAGCTTCTCGGTGGTACTGGGGACCACCCCAGACTCCTCCAACATGAACCGTGCCGCCCAGCATCTTACCATACAGTGGACAGAGGGTAGTGGTACCAGGAGCCAACAGACCCAAGCCTGAAGGGCTTCCCTCTCTTCCCACAACGCTCAGATTTGTTCATTTGGTTATTTACTTGTTTCTTGTCCTAACCGCCTTATAGGGACTGTGCCCAGTTTGCTCAGTGAGGTAGCCCAGTGCCAAGAACAGTGCCTGGCATCCAGAAGGAGCCCAGTGATTGTTGAATAATGGAGGAACACTCTTAGGCTTTTAGTCTACCTTTCTCTCTGTTGGCCTTTAAATGGATGAAAGTTGTGACCCTTTTCTTCAGGCAGCCTGCTCTTGGAAGCTGGACAGCAAGAACCTAGGCTTCCCTGTAATCCAGGAAGGATGAGGGAAAAGCCACTAGCTCCACCGTGGGCCATGCCTGGAAGGCAGGTGGTCAGCTGTGTTTGAACCCAAGCCCTGGTGTTCTTGTGGATCCCGACTCCCTACAGACTGGCTCCCAGCTTGTCTTTGCTCACCCATGCAGTGGGGCTGAGATGGGAGCACCTGGCTCCCTCGTCTCTGAGCTCTAGAACTCTGTGGCTTGGGTGGGGTCTCCGCTTTGTTTCTTACTGGCTGGGTCACCTTGACACTTTGTGCTTAGTTTCCTCTTCTGCAAATGGGACCAATCAAAGTCACCGCCTTATGGGTTAGTGGTAGGCATTGAGTAAGACTGTGTATGTTAAGTGCCTGCCTCCCTCTGTGTCTCTGTGGCCTTGGGATCCCCGAGGTGAAAATAACAACCACCCCGTGGTGTAGCAGGAGCGTGTCTTGAGTGTCTCTTCCATCAAAGGTCTGTACGGCCTTCTTCTAGCCTCCTATCGGCTCTCAGGAATGACTGCTATTCTTCTTGTGGACCCATGAGGAAAACAAGCTGTAGGGAAGGGACTTGCCCAAGGTCACTGGCTTTGTTTCCTATTGCTGCCATAGTGAATGACCACATGCTGCACTTAAAGCTTAAAGCTGCAAGCGGTTAACGTCTCACGGTCTGTTGGGCTCAGCTGGTCCTCTGCACCAAGTCCCAGGATGCTGAAATCCAGGGTTCGGCAGGGCTGTGTTCTTGTCTGGGGGGTCTGGGGAAGATCCCACTTTTGGGCTCATTTCAGGTGGTTGGCAGAATTCAGTTCCACATGGGTGTAGGACTGAGGTCCTGTTCTTACTCACTGGGGCTTGGGGGACATCCTCAGCTTCTGGAGGCCACCCACGCGCTCTGGCTCAAGGCCTCCTTCATGCCAGGTCCGGTGGTTGAGCCCCTCTCCTGTTTCAGACCGCTTTTCCCTCCCTGCTGCTTTATCGCCCATCTTCTTCCCCTGAACCTCCGCCTGCCTTTTCTGCCTTGAAGGGCTTATGTGATTACATTGGCTTCACCTAGATAATCCAGAATACTATTATTATTTTATTAATTAAAAAAAAATTACTTGAGAGAGTGTGCGCGCACGAGAGAGCTCAAGCACGAGCAGGGGAGAGGGCTGGGGGCAGGGGGCCAAGCAGACTCCTGGGTAGACTGGGGAGCCCGACACCAGGCTGGATCCCGAGACTCTGAGATCATGACCTGAGTCAAAAATCAAGAATTGGACGCTTAACCGACTGAGCCACCCAGGTGCCCCCAGAATCCTTTTAGAGTCTCAGCTGATTTAGCAATCTTCATGCCATCTGCCAATGTTGTCTGCAACTGTACCTAGCTCATGTTTGATTGAATAACGGAAGCTGGGACTCTTGGGAGAGAGCTTTAGAATTCTGCCTTCACCGTCACCAAGGAACTAAGTGGTGGGGCAGGCTCTATGGTGTGACCCCGGAACCCAGACCACCTTCTACCACCCTGCCTTGCTCCGCACTCCTGAGCTGATGCTAAGCCTGTTAACTATCATTTGCGGTAGATACTGTAGCTCCCTCTTGAGTTTGGTCCCCAAACCACCCTGTCCTGTGAGCTTCCATCTCAATAGGTGTTTGGCCCATTCTGGGATGAAATGTTGGAATCTCACCATATGCTTTTCTTCCTCCAGCAGCCTCCAAACTCCTGGAGGGCGACACGCCAGGGCTTACAAGCTGTCCCCTTTCATCTCTTTTCCTTTCTGTCTCATAGCTGAACACCTGGTCGCCCAGATAAAAATGAAACTTTCTATCATCTCTTGCAGCTAGAAATGACCTTATGACTAACTTCTGGCCAAAGAACCGCAAAGGGAAATGAGTTCTACACTTTCCATGTCGAGCTCTTACAGGGGAGGGGTGTACCCACCTCCACCCCTTGGTCCATCAAGAAAAGAGGTGGTGAGCCATCTTGGATTGTGTGGGCAGGACATCTGCCAAGGAGGCGGACCATCCAGTTAGAAGAAGCCTGTGTCTTTGACTCTGTGCATCTGCCATTCATCCCTGGACTGCCTGTGTCAGGACTGTTACACAGCAGAAAAACAAACATCTATCTTGCTTATGCCACTGTAATTTTTGGATCTCTATTATCAAAGTGCAAACTTCTTTTTTTTTTTTAAAGATTTTATTTATTTATTCGACAGAGATCACAAGTAGGCAGAGAGGCAGGCAGAGAGAGAGGAAGGGAAGCAGGCTCCCTCCTGAACAGAGAGCCAGATGCAGGGCTCGATCCCAGGACCCTGGGATCATGACTTGAGCTGAAGGCAGAGGCTTTAACCCACTGAGCCACCCAGGCGTCCCCAAAGTGCAAACTTTCATTCCAAGATGGTAATATCCAGATTGTTGACATGTCATACATGCTAATATGCCTTTCATATGCTCCCAATAAACCCTTTTTTGGAGTGAATCAATGAAGCATAGTATACAAGATAAAAATATCTTGTGTTTTCCATTACATTTTTCTATTAGATGGGATGATTCCCTCTTTATTTTTGTTCACTGGCAAAGCTGAAATGGAGAACTGGGAGTGAAGAGATGCTACCTAGTATTGCTGGGCTGTAAGGGGTGGTCAACCTCAAACTCAGCCTTTTTAGGTTCTCTTGGTTCCTCAGACTTTATGCAGATGCCAAAGCTGCTATTCCCATCAGCTACCCACCCCCTTGATGTTTCCTTTAGTTCCTAGTAGTCAGGCAGAGGCTGGGCAGGTATTCCTGTGTTGAGTTGGGTTTTGAGGATACAGTCCATCTGTGGTTTGCAACCTTTGGTTTTCAGCAGCATCGCCAACATGGCTATATCCTGGCGAAGTCTCCAGATAGATAGGAACAGTGCTCATGGAGCATCTGCAGTCACCCAATACTGGGTGGAGCGGCCTGCCCATAGGTGTCCCTGGTTGCGGCTGTGTTATTCTAAGATAGGCTCTGACACTGCACCAAGCCCCAGGCCACTTGTTTTTATGCTTGCGTCATCTCTGCACACACCCCCAGTTCTGAGAGCCAGGCCCTCCATCCCCAGGCATCCCAAATAAAACTGTTGAGGCCCGTTGGACATTACGCCTTGGCTACCTGCTTTCACAAATGCGTTATTTTCAAAATTCCAAGTGCCAGGTGTTTAATATGTATCAATTACTCAACATATTTAATTGGAGGATTAATGCTGAGACTCAATAAAGTATTTAAGGACACACTACCTGTGTTATTTTAAAACTGTGATTAACCGATTTTGGAGCATTTTGGAAGACTAATTAAATGACTGAAAACCACATTCTGGCGTTACAGTGTTTGCTCAACCAAAGCATTTGTGGAAATTAGGTGTAACTGAACCACCTCATTATACAATTAGTTGCTTAGTTCTGTCTACAGGCATTTGAGGCCATAGGATGAAGCTGTGATTTCCAGAGCATGGCTGGGCTCTAGGACAGGTCTCTCCACTCTTCATGGTGGGTGCTGTCTTCTTCTGCCCCTTGTCTCCCCTTCCACCCTTCTCCAGTCACACTGACCTTCTTCCTTTCTCGCCTCCATCCCCACCACCATGTTCTCTGCGCTTGCCCTCTCTGCTCGTGTGCTCATCATCGTTGCTGTTCCCTAAATCTGACTGGCTCTTCTCACAGACACATGGTAGACTGTGCTCTACTCCCTGTCCCCTGGAAGCTAAAGAGTCTTAGTCATTTGATTTCACTAAAGCAACGTGGGCAGATGGACATGTGTCGGTTGTGGGTAGCAGATTTCACAACCTGTGTGGAATTTACCCCCTTCCTTTCTCTTTGCCATGGCAACTGGAGAATTCCAGACAGTGGCTTCCCCATCAACCTTGGGTCTTAAAATGAGAAAGATAACTTCAGTCTACCGCATACACACAAGAAGTATAAATTAGAAACAAACCGTTATTGTTTTTTGTAATGAGACCTGGGGGCTCTTTTGTTTTGCAGCATAATCTAACTTCTCATGTTGATACAGTCTGGGACACTTCCTCCTGATTTTCCTTTGGTCCATGGCTTCTTATTTTTCAAACTCTTTTCAGATATCCTGGCCTCAGAAAGGTTCTCTTTGGCCAGCTCCCTCACAGCCATTCTTGATATTTTCCTGCTTCATTTTCTTCATCACAGTTAAGGCCATTCGACATTATTTTATTTATCCACTTACTGCTTTTCATTATTTCTAAGATGAACATTTTTTACAGGAACGTGGTTTCTGAAATTAGAATGGATCTTACGGTCCAGAGTGTGTCATGAAGGTCATGACACTGTCAAGTTGTCTGTGCGTGGCACAAACCTGAAGAAGCCCAGGACCCAAGCCTGACACTCCCTTCTGCAGCAAACACATGTAACTGATACAGACCTGAGCAGTGTCAGTATATCAGAAGATCCTGATTTGGACCGTGAGCCCTCTTGTAACCTCTATGAATGTTGTAGTTATAGGGATGGAGTGAAGGATTTGAGCAAATCATTCCTGTTTAGTGACATTGCTGAAGTGGGAAGCGAGGCAGAAAAAATGTATATAACTTTAGAGTCTGCTGAAGCCCCATGCTTATGACTTTTAATCCCCTTTTAAAACCTTTTATGCGACATCATCAGTGCTACGGATGAACGCACTGAGGAGGAAAGAGTGTGGAAAAAACCCAGACATTGATGAGTCTGAGTTGAAAAGTGATTCAGAAGAGTTGGACTCAGTATAAAGAAGTTTGAGGAATAACAACCAATTTATTTCCCTTGTATTTTCATTTTTATGTATGCACAATAGTAATATGTGATAAAAATCTGTCTAATTAAGTCTCAAAGAACTCTTTCAATAAGTAAAATTAAAAATTCTAAGCGATAAGAAAGCATTGTGTCATGGTTTAATTGGCAGCTTATTTTTCTTTCATAGCGGAACAAAAAATAATGGTGCTTCTTGCAATTGTGTGTCTTAGAGTTGATGAAATGTGGTATTTCTGTCTGAGGCTGCTCTTATCACAAAGACATCTGCTGTGTCATTCAATTCAATTTCAGTTGGGTTTAAAGAAGGCCTCTGGCCATTTAGAAAGTTGGCTCATTTGGACTTAGAGGCCACTGTCATATTAAATTTGCCCAGCCCTGAATGGAGACGAGCTAGAGCCCTGCTTCTGACCTCCACTGGATGTCTGCCTGTGGGTGGGACCAGGGCCGCTGGCACCAGAGGAAGGTCCATCCCCGAACCTTGGGTGTGTCTGTGTTGATACCTCAATTTTCCTGCTGAATTCATGAATTACTTATACTAGAATGTAATTAGTAATTTTTTTCTTTTGAAACCTTTTTTTCAATAATTACAGACTCAAAAATAGTGGAGAGAGGTGCTGTTGACTTTTCATCATTTCAATGGCAAGATCTTAATAACTCTGGTACGATATCACAGGTAGGAAAGGGACATCGTACAATGCAATTAATTATGTTGTAGACCTCATTCAGACTTTACCAGTGTTCATGTGCATTCGTGTGTGTGTGTGTGTGTGCGCGCGTGTGCGCCTGTGTGTAGGTTTGTGCAATTTTAACCTGTGTGGATGTTACTAAGATACAGCTGCCTGTGCTGCCCCTTCACGATCTCACTTCATTGTCTGTCCCTAAGCCCCCAGCAACCACTGATAAGTTCTCCATCTCCATGATTTTGTCATTTTGAGAGCATTTACATAAGTTAATCATATAGTGCATAAGACTGACTTTTTTCCACGTTGGCACAATGCCTTTGAGATTTATCCCAGTTGTGTGTATCAGTAGGTTTTTTTTCTTTTTTCTTAATAGTATCCCATGGTGTAGATGCATGAGTTTATTAAAGGACATTTGGGTAGTTCCCAGTTGTTGGCTATTGCTAACAAAGCACCTATAAACATGCATAGGCAGATATGTGAAAATGAGTTTTCCTTTCTCAGGGAGAAACACCCAAACATGCAATCGCCAAGCTGTCTAATAAGCGTATATTGAATTTCATTAGAAACAGCCAGGATATTTTTCAGAGTGTCCAATTTCTTACATGGGTGATCAGATGGGGGTGATCTAGTTTACTTAAATCTTTTCCAGTATTTGGTACTGTTGGTGTTTTTTATTTTAGCTATTGGGGTAGGTATGCAGTGATGGTTTTAGTCTGCATTCCCAGATGGTGTTGAGCATCTTCTCATGTGCTTTTTGACCATCTGCTTGTCCTCTTGGTGGAGTGTCTGTTCATGTTGGATGCCCATTTTTTACATTGATCTTTTTTTTACCATTCAGTTTTTTTTTTTTTTTTTAGCTTTTCTTTTTTTTTTTTTTTTAAAGATTTTATTTATTTATTTGACAGAGAGAAATCACAAGTAGATGGAGAGGCAGGTAGAGAGAGAGGAAGGGAAGCAGGCTCCCTGCCGAGCAGAGAGCCCGATGCGGGACTCGATCTCAGGACCCTGAGATCATGACCTGAGCCGAAGGCAGCGGCTTAACCCACTGAGCCACCCAGGCGCCCTACCATTCAGTTTTGAGAGTTATTTACATTTACATTTGAAAGTTCTTTACTACATCTAGATACTGGTCTTTTAACCAACATATGATTTGCAAATACTTTTTCCATGTTTTAAAAACAAAGACAATTTTTAAGAGTGGTTTAAGGTTCAGATGAACCATCTTTGATACAGCATCATCACTTAAAGTATATAACTTACAATAAGGTCATTCTTGGTGTTGTGCATTTTACTGGCTTGGACAAATGTATAATAAAATGCATCCATCAGTATAGCATCAAGAGTATTTTCATGGGGTGCCTGGGTGGCTCAGTGGGTTAAAGCCTCTGCCTTCAGCTCAGGTCATGATCCCAGGGTCCTGGGATAGAGCCCCACGTTGGGCTCTCTGCTCAGTGGGGAGCCTGCTTCCTCCTCTCTCTCTCTCTGCCTGCCTCTCTGCCTACTTGTAATCTCTGCCTGTCAAATAAATAAAATCCTTTTTAAAAAAGAAAAAGAGTATTTTCACTGTCCTAAAGTCCTCTGTGCTCCACCTACTCACCCCTGCCCTCTCATCTGTGGCAGCCTCTACAGTTTTTCATTGTCTTTATAGTTTTGCCATTTCCAGAGTATCATATCACTGGAATCAAACAGTGGATAGCCTTTTCATGGCTTGAAGCTCATTTCTTGTTAGCACTGAATATTCCATTGTTTGGATATAATTGTTGTCTGGATATACCATGGTTCATTTATTCATTCACTTACTGAAGGACATTTTGGTTGCTGCCAAATTTTAGCAATCATGAATAAAGCTGCTATAAACATCTGTGTGCAGGTTTTTTTGCACGCATAAAGTTTTCAACTCCTTTGGATAAATACCAAGGAGTGTGATTACTGGATTATTTTTAAGAGTATGTTTAATTTCATAAGAAACTGCCAAACTGTCTTGCAGAGTGGCTGTACCATTTTGCATTCCCACCAGCAATGTACAAGAGTTCCTGTTGCTCCACACCCTCATCAGCATTTGGAGTTGTCAGTGTTCCAGGTTTCAGGCATTCTAAAACTTACATGGTAGCATCTTGTTTTTAATTTTCAATTACCTATTGACATATGATGTTAGGCATCTCTTAATATGCATACTCGCTGCCTATGGATCTTCTTTGGTGAGGTGTGTATTAAGGTCTTTAGATCACTTTTTAACTGGGCTCTTTTCTTTTCTTCTTCTTCAAGGTAAGCTCTACATCTCGCAAGGAGCCCAACCCAGGGACTTGAACTTACGACCCTGAAATCAAGACCTGAGCTGAGATCAAGAGTTGGACACCTAACTGACTGAGCCACCCAGGCACTTGGGGTGTTTCCTTATTATTGAGTTTTAAGAACTCTTTATGTTTTGGATGTCTATTTTCTCCCCAGGTGTAGCTTGTTTTCTCATTCCCTTGACATTGTGTTTCAGAGAGCAAAAGTTTTTAATTAAAAATAAGTTTTAATTTTAATGAATTGTAGCTGATTGGTTATTTCTTTCATGGATGGTGACTTTGGTATTGTATCTACAAGATTATTGCTAAACTCAAGGTCACCTAGTTGTTCTCCGAGGTTATCTTCCTGGAGTTTTATAGTTTTGTATTTTGCATTTAGGTCAGTGATTTATTTTGAGTTAATTTTTGTGAAGAGTGTAAGGTCTGTGTCTAGATTCTTTTTTTTTAAATTTATTTTTATTATTTGAGAGAGAGAGGGAGACACAGAGAGAGGGAACAGGGAGAAGGAGAAGGAGATGCAGACTCTTTGTTGAGCAGGGAGCCCAATGTGGGGCTCAATCCCAGGACCCCAGGATCATGATCTGAGCCAAAGGCAGATGCTTAGCTGACTGAGCCACCTCGGGTCCCCAGATTCTTTTTTTTGCATTTGGATGTCTAGTTATTTCAATACCGTTTGTTCAAAAAAACTTTTTTTTAATCATTCAGTCTTCTGAAGAGCAGAAGATTTAATTTTTTCAGAAGATTTCATTTTAATTAAAAAAACATATTTTTTTCTTTCTGGGTTGCATTTTTGGTGTCAAATCTAAGAACTTTTTGCCTTAACCTGAGGTCCAAAGGCTTTTCTCCCATATATTCTTCTGGAAATTTCATGGTTCTACTTTTGGTATTTAAATCTACTATCCATTCCAAGTTACTTTTTGTATAAGATGTGAGATTTAGCATAGATTTTTTTCTTTTCTTTTTGCCTAAGACGTCCAATTGCCCCAGCATCATTTGTTGAAAAGATCATCCTTCCTTCATTAAATTGCTTTTGCACCTTTGCCAGAATCAGTCGAACATATTTGTGTGGGTCTATTTCTGGGTTTTTAATTCTGTTCTATTGATCTATGTGTTTATCTCTGTCAATACCACAGTCTTGATTAGTGTAGCTATATAATAAGTCTTAAAATTAGATAGTGTGATTCCTCTGACTTTCTTCATCTTTTTCAAAATCAATTATCTATTCTAGTTCATCTAGATTTACATATAACTCTTTCAATAAAATTAATATTTTAAAAATTGGCTATTAAAATTTATTGAAAAAGGAAACACACGAGTTTGATCTTTTGTACTGTTACATTAGAATAAAAATATAACATGACAATTTAAAATATTCATCTGTAAGTCACGTGAAATGACCTTGTGGACCACCAGACTGGTCCAGACCCTCATCTCCTAACACCACTGTATTGGGAGGGAGGCCTCCATAGAACGCTGGCTTTGCCCTTTGGAGAAACTCAGTCCCTTGTCTAGGTCTGGCTCAGAGGTAGCTGGTTCACTCCATAGCAGTCATCTGTAAGGTGGCTTGTGACTCCTGGGTAAACCCAAAGGGCAAGCTCTGATCAGCTGTGTGGCCCTGTATAAACAAAGTGAACCAGGTCCCTTCTTGGCACATTTGAGTGTCAGGTGGAAAGAGTCAGGAATTGGCAATGGGAATAGGACAGAAGCTATGAAAAAGTAGAGACATGAGGGAGCGAGGAATACAAAAAACAGTAGACACTGAAGTGTAGAGAAACTTTTTCCCATGGTGGGAAGCACCGGTGTGCCTCCTCTGGCCTGGCAGCACCTAGGGAAAGGTGGAGAACTGGACAGCCAGGCATTCCAGAGCTGTCCTAGGTTCTGAACCTCCCTTAGTTAAGACCTCAAGTCCATGATTGGGATGGTTTGGGTCCTCTTCTTCTTCAACAATGCCTCCACATTTAAGGGACATTTTGTTGATCCAAAGCTTACAGTTCACAGAAATCGTGGAGTGTGAGATGGCTTTGGATAGCACAGAATCTGGAGTTGTCTAATGATGCATCACCAAACGGGAAGTTACTCCTTTTCCAGCTAACCCAGCCTAGATCGGTAGGTCTTTAACACCTGGTCCCTCCCATCCCTTTTTGACAAAGAGAGGTGGCCTCAGCTTTAGAGCTCCTGAGAAGCATCAGTCTTCACACAGAGTTTCATAAAATTGTTGTTTTCATTGTTAATAATAATTTGCTTGCACAATTTTTTCCTCCTTGAATTGTGCTTAGTATAAAGTAGAGGTTCCAATTCTCAGCCAATGACTAAGTGAATGAATTGGATGTGCCTTTTTCATAATTTTTTGATTTTTGTCTTTTTACTCCATCTGACTATGAGCACTATGAAGGCAAGGGCTGTCCTTTGCTTTTTCTTCACCATTTTGTTCCTAGGGCCAAGTGAAATGCAGGCACAGGAAGTTCTCAGATGTGCAGCTATTGCTTGTCCTGGCTAGAGTGGATAGGTGAATGAGGAAGGCACAGGAAAGTCAAACCTAACAGCCAGGCCTTGCTGTTTTGGCTCCTAGAGGAAGCTGATGTAACTGGCTAGTGTGGGCCCCGTGCACTATCCATGTCAGAAACTTGGCTTGTCATTCCTTCCTCGAAAGCCTCTTTGCAAGAGTGTTGGTTTCTGCACTGATTACACACACAGCCTGTCTTCCTTTGCTCCCATCATAGCAGGCCTGGCCCTACCTGCCTCTCCTGAGTTCACACCCACGTGGGTCTTCACTACTGGCCAAGAGAAAATCATTTCTAAGGCCTCAGGTTCCCACTGAATGGGGGTGCATAGTGAGGCACGGTCAGCTTTTCTTTTTGAGGCTGGGACGTGAGCTGGAACAGGAGTCTGAACTTTAATTTCACTTTCTCTTTTTGTTGATCTCTAATAATCTGCCATGTACTGTAAGCTTGGCTGAGGATTTCTTTAAAAGAAAACTTCCAACCAGGCTGGACACATTAGTGCTGTCAGCAAGACTGTTACCCTCCTTCAGAGAAAAGGTCAACAAATAATTTCAGCTTTGTTTAAAGCCTCTTTAATGGATTCTATAAAATGCTCTAATTGTCAATGATTATCCTTCGAAGTGCTTGCAAGCTTTTTAAAGCTTTTCTACACTCATTTCACTTTGTTCACACAGAGTTCAAGTTCTCTGATGTACTTAAGCAAGAGGAGGCATTTCTTATTTATTTATTTTTTTAAAATCGTGCAATTTGGAGTGTTTGCAAGGCAGGCAGCCCTTCTCTCATCTTGGCCTGAAGCAGAGAGCTTTTACTCGACTTTCCATCTGTTTCCATCTTGTTGCTCAATAAGAAATTAAATGCCGTCTAAATGATATGGAAGTCTCCTTCTCACCGAACATGCTGTAATTGCCTTCTGGTTTAGTCAGAACCCCATGTGGTATCTCATTTGAGCCCCATCGAGGGGGCCTGGAGGGTCCACCTGGACTGGGTTCCCAGTTTCCGCTGCCCTGTTGACACCGGGGCTCGACCATTCTCCTTTGGGGACCTCGCCGTGCATCTCTGGATGTTCAGCCCTACCCTGGATGCTACCTCCTGGATGCCGAGGGCACTCACCCCTCGTTCTGACAACCCAAAATGTCCCCAGACATTGCCAAATGTCCCCCAGTGGTCAAAATCCCCCTTGGTTAAAAACGGTTTTTAGATGAGGAGGCTGGGGCTCCAAGGCCTTGCCCAGATCCCAGCGATGGGGGGCCACGGGGCTGGCAGCTCCTGGCCCTGATGGGTCCCAGCAGCCCCCCCAGTGCAGCGGAGCGCACCATCTTTTCTTCTCCTGTGCCCTCCTCCACGCCCCGGCCTGCCCCACCGGCCATTTCCAACAAGAAAGCCTCTATCCGGCACCTGTACCTTCTGGAGGCGACGCGTTGCCCGCTCCGTTCTTCCGCCAGCCAAGCATCATGCAGCGGAGGGGAGCACCGCCCGGCCGTTTTCTGCACGGCGCGGCAGGGCCAGCGGGCAGGGGGCTCTCAGGCTGCTGCTGGCGGTGCCCCACGGCGCCCCGTGATCTCCCAGGCGGGCGGCCGTGGGCTGTGCCTCTGGGAGGAAGGAGCCAGGAGCGGACCCATGGGGCTGGGCGCCCGCAGCCCCAGGGAGTCGTCCGCGCCCCTGCGTTTCCCGTCCCGCCGGAACCGGAACCGCGGCCTCAGCCTCACCGCGTGGGGCAGCCGTGGGAGTGCCCGCGGAGGATCCTGGGAGGAAGTGAGCGGGCGCGAGGGCACGTGCGTGCGTGGCGTGCGCAGCATGCGTGCGTGGCGTGCGCAGCATGCGTGCGTGGCGTGCGCAGCATGCGTGCGTGGCGTGCGCAGCATGCGTGCGTGGCGTGCGCAGCATGCGTGCGTGGCGTGCGCAGCATGCGTGCGTGGCGTGCGCAGCATGCGTGCGTGGCGTGCGCAGCATGCGTGCGTGGCGTGCGCAGCATGCGTGCGTGGCGTGCGCAGCATGCGTGCGCCTGCGTGGTGGGAGCCACGGCGGCGCTGGTCAGGCCCTCGGCGGTCTGTGGGCTGAGGTCTTGCACGCGGTGGAAACGCCGGGTTAAACGAGAGAAACGCAGGACTTCTCAGAGCCTTGACTGGCTGACGCGCCGTGTGACTCTCTGAGAGCGATGCCGGATACAGCGGTTACCAAAGTCACTTGACCAGGGCCCCCGCTGTCTCTTCGCGGGCTCCGTCGCGCCGCGCGTTCTCGGGACCTTCGGTGAGGAGGGGGTCGCCCAGCTGGGAGCAGCGTCGCCGTCCCCGTCTGCGGCTCTCTCAGGTGGCTTGGAGACTGGCAGGGGCGGGAGGCGGCCGAAGCCCCGCGCCGCCTCGTTTGACGGCTCCGGGGCCGGGGTCCGGGCGAGGCGGTGCGGAAGGGAGACTCTCCCGGGCACCCGGGCGCCCCGGGGGCGGTGGGGTGTCCATGGTCCGACGCCCCCGCGCACGCCGGCGGCCGCGGGAGCGGGTGGGGTGGCGGCGGGACCCGGGGCCGGGGGGGGGGGGGCGCCCTCCGACCTCCGACCCCCGACCCGTGCGCGCGGCGAGGGCCAGAGCGCAGGCAGGGGGGGCAGACGGCAGTTTCCACGGGTGCCGGGTGGTTTGTTTTTTTATCTGTTTGCAAATGTTCAGTGTAATGGTTGGAAACCCAGCCGCGGAGCTGCCGCCGCCCACACGCGGAGCTGCAGTGGCACTGAGCCTCGGCAGGCAAGCCGTATCCCCCGCGTCGGCCATTACACCCGAACCCACGCCAGGGCGGGCTGCACACCTTCCCCGGCGTCCCTCTGCGCCCCCTCCGCCCCGGCGCCCCGGCACCCCGACACCCACCACCCTCCACACACACCACCTTTTTTTTTTTTTTTTTTTTTTTAAATTTCCAGCACTCGGTTTTCTCTAGAGAAGGCATAAAGAGAAGCAAGGCAGAGATGGGACGAGCAGGGAGAATGCTCCTGCCTCATCGGAGCCACCGGCTTTCGGGAGAGCGCGGCGGCCCCCACCTGCCTGTGGACTGAGCACGTGAAGGTGAGAGAGGTCTTTGTGATTTCTTTATGCACCTGGAGGTCTGGGATGCAAGGCCGGATGAAGGGACCTTAATCATTGAGCCTTGTCTGTTGCCTCCCGAGTGATT
The DNA here is from genome assembly GCF_964662115.1 of Mustela nivalis. NCBI lineage: Eukaryota > Metazoa > Chordata > Mammalia > Carnivora > Mustelidae > Mustela > Mustela nivalis. The sequence goes on along the minus strand of NW_028133849.1, from coordinate 25,202 downwards.
CTCTCAGGCAAGCGTGATGGATGCTTCCTTCCAAGCACACGTCGTTCTCTCTGACACGAGCCCCCACGCAGGTCCCCGCGAGAGCTTTTGAGCCAGGGGCTTCGGATCCCCCTCCTCCACCTTCCAGCACAGCCTCCCAAGCCTGAGATGTGGAACGAGGTCCGGTCCTGCCTCTGGCTTGACCTGTTGATTTCCACCGGGGGCTGCTGACCCTTCCTCCCTGAAGGGAGCGCCGACCTGTTCTCTTGGGGCTGTATGGAACGGGGCTCCATCCAAGGGGCTTCGGGAAACCTGTTTCCCCGGTGGCCCCGTGCCCAGTCATCAGAAGCAATCAGACCCAGCTGTCCAGCTAATCTGTATGAAATAGGCTTCCTTCCCAGTAGAAATCAACAAAGTTTAAAATAGAAGGGACCGTAATCGGAAACGCAGCTATAGAGTTGTGTGTGTGATGCAACAGGCAGAAACATCCGCATGGAAAATATTAAGTACAAATTACATAGCTCCCAACCATGTGAGCCAGGAAAAGAAATGACTTCCTTGCTTATTAAGCATGTTTGTGGGTCGGAGGGTAGCCAAGTGGGCACATCTCTTCTGGAAGGTTTAAACCTCTCAACAAGAAGGAGAGCCATAAAAGAAGAACAACAAAGATGGAGGGAGAGAAAAGAGGCCATAATCTAACGTACATGCAGAAGAGAAACAGATACAGAAACCTCCGAATTCTGTGCAGTCAGGGGATGAATCAGTTGGAATAGGTCTATTTTTAGTTTCCAAGATCTGCTGTTACATTTTGCCTGGCATTAATTAGTGTCACAGGCATGTTTCATCCACTGGTTTGGAAGGGCCTTCGCATGTCATTCAAACTGGGAGGGGCTGGCCCTCGTGTAGGGGTGCTCTGTGGTCCTACAAGTCTGTCCCTGACACACACGTGTCCAAGATGTTCTGCTCTCTGACCTTGCCCTCTCTGGGTGTATCCGTTAATCTCCTGGCTCCAGCCCTTGGATATCTGGCCACTGGCCAAGGGAGAATTGTGATTGCTATGCTTTGTTTTTCAAAAAGGAAAGGCTGTACAAGCTGAAATTGGAAAAAAAAAAAAAAGATGTTGGATCATGGCTTGGATAAACAAAAATGGCTTTGGGGGCAACTCTACCACCACGAAGAAAAAGAGTGAGGCCCTCAATCTCCAAACGAGGCTAATTTTGACAAAGTAGATTTCACAACTGAGGAACATATTCCAATGTAATTTAGACAAAGTGTAATATTTTAGCAGGAACTAATTATGGGGCTAGGTTGATCACATGTTGGCTGAAATAGTGTGTGAGGCTAATTACCCTGAGAAAGCCTGTTCGTGTTTCAGAGCTGAGGATGTAAATCTGAAGAGTGGTTTAAATGTAGGAGTTACCATGAGCATGGCACCTTGCCTTCCGGGGTGGCAACAGGACAGCAGCCAGCTTGAGCACGAGCAAGAAGGAGAAGTGGAAGGCAAAGGTAGTCGAGCTGTTGGGACTACTGTTTCTATACAGTTGCGACAATTATTAAGTTAGTTAAAAAAGCGTGAATACATTGTGGCCCCTAAAAAGACGTGCCTTTTACTCTCATACGTTAGTCACAGTATTCTCTTGCTGTCCTAGAGTCAGATTGAGTCACTGCTAATTGTTCAGTGCTGTTTCTCAAGAACTATGTATAGTCCTCCTTTAGTTTACAAATCGCTTCTGCTTGGCCCGTCCAAGTCGGGCGCGCGGACAGTCTTCATAGCAGGCTGGGAGAGTTCCCAGGGCCATGGCTGGCCTCTCTGTTGAGTGGAGAACCAGAATGTAGATGAGCACTGGCCAGACTGGTCTTCAGTCCTGAAGAAGCAATGCCACCCCTGAGTTTCTGAACTTCTTGAGAAGAAGGGTCAGAGGGTATGAATAAGCACTAACCTTGGGTCATGCCGTGAGGCCCCACCCATTCCATCCACCCAGACAGCTGATTCAAGGGTCCTGAGCCCACCTGTCTCAGTTATGTGCATCTGCCCTCCTCACTACACCGTGCTCTTTGAACACTGCTGACCATGTCTTTCACCTGGGCGCCTCTGGCCTGGCACCTCAGCAGGCACAGTTGGATTATTATGGGCTGGGAACACCTGTGTTCAGCCATGGCAAGAGGTCACAGAAGAGGAGCCAGTGAATGGTCTCTCTATTGGTAATGAGGATCTCTGGCCCATTTTCGGCCGGCCACATCTGTGGCCGCAGATGTAGAACATGAGTGCCTGTCTTAGGCGGTGGCCTTCAGACTTTTGCCCTGAGACCTGACCAGAGGCTGCCATTAGAAAATCAAATGAAATCTTCCTCTGGTGCCCAAAGCCCAGAGAGTTCTTTGTTTTACTTCATGATTCCTTTATGCACAGGGAGGTCTCATATACACGATCAGATGAAGAGATCTTAATCCTTGTGTCCAGTCTCAGCAGTGATCAGAGTCCCAGGTAGAGAAGGGCCTACTTTTGCCTGGCTCTGTTCCGGGGAGAGGCTTTACCTGCATTTCTTTATTCAGTCCTTGCAGTGGCCCTGTGTCTCTGAGGATGGCTTGCTTTCCATCACTGCTTTAAGAAGGAGGAAGCTGAAAGTTTCAAATTTTATTTTTAGTGTTTTATTTAAAAATATGAAAAATTGTCATGGCACTCTATAGTATTTCCATTGATCTGACTGTAAATTAACACTTTCCTCTAAAAAAAAAAAATCTCGAAAATTGCCACTCCCGTGTGCGGCACATGCTGATTGTAGTGTCACTAGGTGGTACTTCCGTGGCACTCTGCCCATTCTAAAAGAACAGGAAAAGCTCGAGCTCAGCACGTTAGAGGGTCAGACTGCGACATCCTGAGTACAAGGACCATGTCCTCCATGCACATTTCGTGCTCAGGCCTTCTGCATTTGATGGCAAATCCCGTGAAAGATGGGACTCCCTCAGCACTGTCCCTTCCTGCTAAGGTGAACGCCTGAGTGGAAATTAGGTACTGGATCACCTCTGTGTCTGCAGAGGGTCCTAGTCCACTGGCGTGTGGTGGGGAAGTTGGGCAAAGGGCTAGGGGAAGGAGACTTTTATCCCATGGGGGGCAGGTTCTCTCAAGGGAGCCCCCAGAGTAAGAGCCTCCCTCCCAAGCAGCCCCTGCCCACAGGCCCTCCCTCTTCCTCTGCGACCTGCCATGGGCCTCACATCCTGAGAGGAGCCCTAGAAACGGGCCCTGTTGATGCAAACACATGTACCCTTCACCACAGGAAATGTGGCCTCACGTTCACAGTGATAACCACCGGGCTCCTCACAGAGACCAAAGAGGAACAGATTGTAGATTTTTAACTAGATTAGGAAATACATGTCCCTCCCCTCTCTTTTCCCACCTCCCGTCAGCAGTTCTCAGTTCACCTCCCATGTAACCTCTGTTCTCCCTGCCTTCGGGAGCTGGGCATTTAGGAAACAAAGTCCATGTTCTCTGGGTGTAGGTAAACGCAGTGAGTGGACAGATAATTAGTAACCTCGAGTCCCAGGTAGGGCTGTCAGATAAAATACAGGACCCCCAGTTAAAATGAAAATTCCAGGGGCCCCTGGGTTGCTCAGTGGATTAAGCCTCTGCCTTCGGCTCAGGTCATGATCCCAGGGTCCTGGGATCGAGCCCCACATCGGGCTTTCTGCTTCGCAAAAAGTCTGCTTCCCACCACCCCCTGCCTGCCTCTCTGTCCACTTGTCATCTCTGTCTGTCAAATAAATCAAAAATCTTTAAAAAAAGAAAAGAAAAGAAAATTCCAGGGGTGCAACAGATGCGTTTTTGGTATGTGTCCCAAATGTTACACAGGCCATGCTTATGCTAACATTTTGTTGAGATTTAACTAGGTGTTCTGCATTTTTACGTATTTGCTGCAACTGGTAGCCACAGCACAGGGAATCCACCATTTGAGGCTCAGAAAACATCTTGGCAGAGTGTTGGACCATCTACTCCACCCAGACTTGCTTTCTGGTCCCAAGAGCAGGAAAGTGGCCAGCTGCAGGCACACGCCGGCACTTCCTGTGCAGGAAGGCCTTCTTGGGTCGGCCCGGTGGAGGTGTAGGCTGTTATTTGTTGTTCAGGGGAGAAACTGAGGCCTGGGGTGGCTTGCCCAGTGCTCCGAGTCAGCTCTTGGCCTGTCTCACTGCATAGTACTTTCTGGCAGTGGGTGGTAAGCAGCACGAGTGCTGAGAAAAACCAGGCTTTGGAGGAGCGGTAATAACAGGTTAGCTTAGAAGTGCTCTGTGCAGAGATGGGAAGGCTGTGTCAGTGCATGCAAATTATATGCAAATACACCTTGCCCCCTCACAGGCTCACCTATCTGATGGGACCCCCGTGAGCACAGCTCCTGCCAGCCTGGCTTTCCGGTAGGGCAGGTGTACCTGGCTGAGCCCTGTTGGACCCCTGGCGAGGTCCACGTTCCCAGGGTGCACGTGGGCTGGGACAGGAGGTGTGTGTGTGTGCGCGTGAGCAAGTGCATACACACGTGCTCTCTCGGCGTGGCTCAGGATGCGAGGGGGCTGGCGTGGAGGTGGACGTGTGAGGCTGGAGGAGCATGTTGACGTGTGCGTGACTTGCCACCTCGAGCTGTGCACACCTGGCAGGCCGCATGGCTCCTGTCTCCTGGCATGACCTCCTGAGACAGGAGAAAGCCCCTTTCCCTGGGCACCCCCCTGCTGAGGTGGCCGGCCCCAGAGATGACTGATGAGAAGGGTCCCGACGGTGATGCTGCTGTTGACGTTGGCTGAGGCTTGGAGGTCTACCTGTCCTCTGGTGAGCACCTTGTACCTCATTCTCCTGAAGGTGCCTGTGTGGTGATTGTCCCTGCCTGACCGACAGGTGGACACACAGAGGCCTTGGAAGGTAAAGGAGCTTGCCCACAGTGGCCGAGACACCCAGCCGAGCTCAGCCCCGGGTGCCACTGGCTCTCAGGCTCTGCTGCCCGGTCGGGTGAACCTCTGCTCGCTGAATACAAGGCAGTCTCTGGACCTGGGTCCTGCGCATGAACTCTCTGACGGGGGAGCACTGTCTTGAAAAACTCTTTATGGAGATCTGCACCGGTAGAACTGAGGTAGTTTGGGATCGGTGCTGGCAGTGTCGGTGTGGTTGGCCTCAGACGTTGGTGCCGTCTGAACACCTCATGCTGGGCAGTGTTCTCCAGGTTGGGCTCTGAGCGCAGGGGTCCTGATGGGGAGTGCATTGCCTCTTGCTGTCTCTTGTGGGCTGAGCGAGGGGAGCTTGGTTTCAGGGCTACACATGGGTGGTACCGGTAGTCTGGGTCTAAAGGGTGTCTTTGCTGATGCCTGGCTGAGTATTTGGTCAAGTTGCCTCACCTGTGTGAGCCTCCTTTTCCTCACCTGTGAAATGGTGTGCATGAGGGCTGCCTACCTCACACCATGGCTTGGAGGCGTGGCTGGTCTCTCGCCCAAGAAGTTTCTGCTGTTATGAGTCATTGCTGGGGCCCCCCCAGGTGCCACTGGGGTGCAGTAGTATGGAATGTGTCGCTCTCACCTTTGATGGTCCTAGAACTCAGGAAACCAAGCTAAATTCATTACAGTGTGGGGTGGTAAAGATACCCCCCAGAGTGCCACAGAGTATGTGCTGCTGATGGGACCGCTTCCAGCTGCGGACCCTGAGGCCATTGTCGGGGAGGCAGCATTTGGATCTACGTTGATGAGCAGTAAGTTGTGGGAGCGCCAGGCTGAGGGAGGTGTGTGAGCAGGAGTGCGGGGTGGGGGCTGGTCTGAGCTGTCCAGTTTGAGTGGATGATTTGTCCGTTGACTCACTCGTGCAGGGCAACAGCCTTGCAACTGGTGACAAAGCAGAAGGGTCCCGGCCTGTGGGGTTTGCGTCATTTAGCATGTGATGTTTTGCTATAACTGTGCTGAACGCGGTGTTCTGGCTTGGTTAGGGAGCGGGCATCCCAGCAGCCCCTGCCCCCCCCCCCACCCCAAGGAGCCGGGAACTGGCTGAGAGCTGAAGGGTTAGCAGGGGCAGTGACATGGGCTGGACTGTGAGGGGCTGCGTGGCCAGCAGGGCTGGGATGCAGAGATCAGATGAGAGGCTCGGGGAGGAGCTAGGGAGGTGGTGGAGGCCGGTGCCTGTGGATCATGAAGGCAGAGCCGATCGCTGAAGTTTCAAGAACAGTGGGCACTAAGGGCTTGTCACCAGTGTGAGGCGGTGGATGTAACTGTGTTTGGGAACCATCCCTCTGGCAGTGGCTTGTCGGGTGTGGGTCTGTCAGGACCCAGGGTGAAGGTAGAGAATGGCTTTCACCGACTGAAGCCAGTCGGACCCAAATCCTGCTTGGCCACCATTGTCATCCCCAACCTGCTGAGCGGCTCACAGCTTGCCCCGGGAGCAGCGTGTCATGCAGACCCTGTTCCTGAGTCCCCCCTCCCCTGGCCTCCCCACCACCTTCCTGGGGAGAACACGTGTGTTGGCTGCTAGCCCACACACACTCAGTTCTTCCCCTTGGAGCCAAATTCTGTGCAGTCGGACCCAAGGAGAACAGGAAGGAGCCCACAAGATATCAAGCATGCTCCAGACCCGCTGCCGACTCTGGAGGAGGTCAGGGCTGATTTCTGTGTGGCGCTCCTCGCCGGGCCGGGCACGTCTGCATGGGCTGGACTTCCCAGGGAGCAGAAGACTTGGCAGGAGGAGCGGATTGCTCCACTGAGAGAGGCCCCCAAGGTGAAGAGCTTAATTGTGCTGGATGCGACCCAGACAGCTTGGGTCTCCCAAGGGCCAAGACCTGATTGGGAGACTGGACGGACATGTTTGGTGGTCCCAAGGGCCCACCAGCATGCCCCGTGAAGGGCAAGTCAGAGGTGGGGTGTCCCTGCAGAGGGCCGGGGACTCTGTGGGAAGATGCCTGGGCCAGCGCAGCCTCAGAGAGGGATGTCCTGCCCTGCTGCTTCGTGCTGCAGCGAGCTCCTTTGAAAAAGCCACGGGCCGCACCGGGTCTCCCCTCACAGCTGGGGGGTCTTGCTCAACAGTTGCTTACCAAACACCTACTTGGGGGCTAGGCTGACAGAGTTAAACTCTTGTCCCTGTTGTCGAGGAGTGCGTCATCTCGTGAGAGAGAGTGATGTGTAAACTGATCATGATAGCACGCCACGCTGAGTGTGCAAGGAAGGACGTGCCCGCTGCCGTGGGACCCTGGAGGGGTGGGGGTCCCCGCAGCCTGAGCCAGTTGGGTCATGTCTCATAGAGGAAGGAACATTTGAATAGCCTGGACCCATTCTTCCCACTCAGGGATAGGGAAACAGGCGTCCAGCGTGGAGACTTCTTTAAAGATGCACACACGCATAGTCACACCTCTTGCTTGATCCCACAGGATGCACGGCTGATGCCTTTAGAGTGGACACTTGTGTGGTCTCTTGTCAGAGCAATTCCATGAGCATCAGGTCCGGGGCAGAAAACAGTGAATGATTGGATAGTGCATGCTTCTTTGTTTGGATTTTTTCAGCCCCGGGAGGTCGAACCATGACCCACAGCAGCACTTGTAAAATGTCTTCTTTCTTTTTCCATTTACTTTCTCTCATGTGGAGTCGATGGAAAATTCCTACCTTTGTTCTGACCCTGCTGTTTCTGTCAGTTGCTCTCTCAAGCTCCACACCTCGTCTGATGCTTCTTAAGAGTACAGTTTCTCCTGTGGCCTACAAAGCTCTGCATCGTCAGTCGCCTGCCCACCCTGTCGCCTGACTCCCAGTGCTCTCCTCTTTGCTGTTGCCCTGCGTGCCCTTAGCTTTCTGCTGGTCTTAACCTGCTAAGGGGGTGCTTGCCCCGGGGTCTCCCTCTGTCTGGAACCCAGTGCCCTCATGTTTCCTCATGGCTGAATCCTCCTTCTGTTTCGGGCCCCTTCCCAGGCGTGTTCCTCCTTCCCTTTCCCTCACTCCTCGTCAAAGTTTTCTGCTGTCATCACACTCATTTCTGTCTGAGCTTACTCCACTCATTGATGTGTTTTCGTAGTTATGATGATGTCTCTCACTAGAATGACAGCCTCGTGAGGGCAAGAACTTTGTCTGTCTTATTCTTCCTGATGCTTTGACCTAGAGTTTGGAACCTGGTTGGTACTCAAGCAGTATTTGGTGAATGTGTACCTATTGAATGCAAGTTCCCAGACATCTGGGAGGGGTAATGTCTTCTTTTATCATTGCTTTTTTTGGGGTTAGTGTCTGCCTATTTGGACTTTGTCCTTAATTTCTTTCAATTATCTTGATTATGTATCACATGAAAGAGTAAAGAGTTGTTTAGTGAAGACAGAATCCTCTCAAGCCAGTGGGAAGTGAAGGGACAGCCTGGACCAAGCAGGTTAGGAAAACAGGCAGGGCTGGGGACACATACCTGGACGTGTGTCTGCAGCCACATGTATGTGCGGGTAACACGATGACAAAAAATAGTGGCAGCCGTCGTTTGGTGTTGCGGGGAATGGCGTGGGCTCTGGTGAGAGGTGGGTTCTGGTCCCCCTTCTGTGATCTTTACAATGTGGAGGTGGCTGATTGGTTTTAGCTCAAGTACAGAATCTCACTGGGGATGTTTCCTAGAGGTCCAGATAAAGAGGCTTCCGATGCCTAGCTCTGTGGGGAAGAGTGCTGTGACCAAGTAGCCGTGGGTGCCAGGAGGGGCGGGGACATGTGTACCTGCACTTGACATTGCTGGGTTACATGGTTTTTGGAGCAGCTTTCTCTCTGAATTCCAGGCAGTGCTCATCCACTGGGAATGCTAAGAGATGTGTTGGGGACCATGAGTGAAGGGGCAAAGTCTCCCACATCAGGAGACTTCATCTGCGGAGGCTGATCTTGAGAGATGTGCTGAGAAAGCTCTCCTGGGGGTAGGGAGTGATGGGCAGTCTGAGGAAGGTATGGATGAGCTGTGTGTTTTCCCTGCTGCTCAGCCAAAGCCCCTGAAATTCCCAGCACCTAAGTGCAACTCCTGCTGGGGGCTGGAGGTCTCTGTGCTGCTGGAAGCATGCTTTTGAGGTCACGCCAGCTCTTTCCTCTGGTTGTGGATGGGACTCTGGATTTTGGCTTTGGAGGGAAATTGGGTGGCTTACAACTCGAGCCTTACTTCCTTCCAAAAATGCTTCGGGGGAACTTACAGTAAGAACACACCCAGAGGCTAGGACAGTGGGAAATAAAGCCAGAACGTGAGATCAGAGGCCCCCAAAAGGAAGAGAAGACCGAATCTCCAGGAAGGTCCAGGGTCTCTCAGGCCAGGCCTTGGATTCGAGGAATAATCATCATTTGGTTTCATAAGGACAAAAGGATTCTTGGCTTGGAAAGGCAGCTGGCAGAGGCTAATATACAAATCTGTGTTTTAATCTGTTTATTGAAATGTTTAAACATATTGTTTTTGTGAATACATCCAAAAGACACTGATTGACCAGTCTCCCAAGTGGTGGGGTGTGGTGGGGTCTTAACCCTGCCATTTTGTTCCCCATCTGGACCTTTAAAAAAAGTAAAAATAAAAAATAAAGTCCTTACATAAGGAACTTTTTGAAGTGTTGGGGGGTAGAGAAACCAGTTTTTCTTGTTACAGCTGATATGTAAGGGTTTTCTTTCTGCTCTAAAAAATTAATCTACAAAAACAGTGGGTGACGCCAGCAAGATCACTTCAGGTGCTGGAAATGATTTCATTTTTACACTCTGTGATTAAAAGTCTGATAGCCGAGTGCTCAAGAGCCACATCACATCTTCCTAAACAGGGATACAGCTTGTAGGAACAAACGCCCTGCCTTTCCGTCGCTTTCCGTCTGTCACTCAGGCAGCCAGGGGCGATGGTCTGGGGAAATGAGTGGCAGCTGGCAATTACGGCAGGAGAACATCGGGTGTAATGGGCTCTGCGAGGCTTTGTACCTTTCCCCGCTGCCGCAGTCACAGCCGGTGCGAGGCGGGAGTCAGCCTGATGGAGCCCTCTGCATCAGCGTGATGGGAGCTGTTCCGGAACGGGTCAGGGAAGGGAGGCATTTATTCCCAAATAGCCTCCGCTGCATCAGGACAGTTTGGGGGAAGCTGGCATGTGAGTCACAAGGACATCATCTGAGAGATGTTCCGCCTGGTATCTTTCAAAAGACTCTTTTTAAAAAAGCGTAATGCTTAGGGAGTTATTTTAATGGACATAACAAAAATAATTTGAGGCCCACGTCCATTAGTATTATTACAGTAATGATACTGTTTGGGACACATTAAGTGGTGGTAAAAGCAAGTCAGTTTGAAGAAATCTGTCGTAACTATAAATAAAGGTGCCACACAGCTTGGTGCTGAGGGACGCTGTGGTCCAGCCCCTTCCCGTCACAACCCCCCTGAAGGGAAGGGCGTTGGTCCACGTCGCCCAGAAAGCCAGTCACAAAGTCCTGGCCGGGGCTGGGATGCGGCCGCCAGCCCAGCGCCCCTTCCACAGTCCCACAGCGCCTCTCTCCTCTGCGGAAGGAAGGCAGGAGGCGCGGGAGAGGGAAACTCTCGGCGGGAATCAAGTTTCCATTTCAATTATTCAGCTGATCCTTGACCCCCATTACCATGGATAATCAAAAACTGGCTGGATGCATCATGTTTTAAATAAAAACATTGTTTAAGTGGCCCCAAGGACGTGCAGACAGATAATTGCATGGGGGCACTCGCGCAATTACCCTTCGGGGGGGGCCCCTTTTCTATCTGCACAGAAATGAGAACAGCAGCCGTCAGCACGAGGTCGCACATCTGTGGAGTGCTCCTTTCTGAAGGGCTCGACAGGTACACCTCATTTCCCAGCCCACATGGATTGTGATTACAAACCGCTTCTGACAGTGAGGACAGCGTGTGGAGGATGTGGAGGGGAGCTGAACCCCGAGACTACTGGGCTTGAATGCAAATCTGAGTATGCATGTCCCCAAGGCAACTCGTTGTAGAGCCCAGAGCTGGCTGTCCCACCGCCCCCTGTCCCCTGGAGAGGCCAGCCTCTGGCTTCCACGTCAAGCAGGTCCCGCCTGGTTTGTATGTTTTTGTAAGGAAGGCTCTTGGTGCAAGGTCTGGGTTTGTCCCAGGGAGCAAGGGGTTTGATAGGGCTCGTCCTTCAGCAGATGCTGCTTGAGGGCTGCCTCTGCCATGTGGGCTGTGCAGCTGGGCATGTGCAAGGGCCTGGCAGAGAGGAAGTGCTGGCGACACACGGGGCACGCGGCCCAAGAAGGGCAGCGTGCGCAGAACAGGAGATGGGCTGTGTGTGTCCATCTTGGGAGAGTCTGCAGAGAAGAAGGGTTGGTATTTGTCTTGCTTGGCTTTGTGTGGCCTCGGTTCTTCATGTACTGGCTTCAGACAAACAAATGTTCATTTATTTGGTCCATACTTTTGGGACTGTGACACGGTGCTAGGTAGGCACTGTTCAGTGTCCATTCAGTGCTTGGCAGAGGGCCAGCGGAGGTGGGGCAGGGAAAGGCAGGTGGCACGTGTTGAGATAGAAGGGCAGCACTGGAGGACCAGTCTGGCAGCTGCTCTTGACTTGACCCAGGCAACAGTGGGAATGACTTCTTTGTGCCCTGCTTGCCGGTGAGGCTGGGCGAGTCCCCAAGCAGTCTGAGGTGGTGGGGGGGGGCGGGGAAGGCGACTACAGCCAGTGCCTCTCCCTTCTTCTTTCAGCTGTGGGATGGCACACTCGGGGACTGGGGAAGGTCCTGAAACCAAACCCCAGAGGCAGGGGGGCATTCTGCTTCTAGCTGCGGGTTCTCAGTAGGAATGTGTGTGTGTGATTCTTCCTGCCTGGGCTCAATGGGACCCCCGGGGTGTCTGGTGTCTCTCCTGGTTCTGTTGCTGCTGCTGCTGCTTGTTAGCTGCCAAGCTAGCGTTGTCCCATGAACAGTCCTGGAAGACTGGTGTTGCCAGATAAAACTTGCTCCTGGCAAAGGAGTGATCTTTTCTGTTTGTTTCCTTGGGGGTAAAAGGCTGGGGAGAGCAAGTTCACCATTCTTTGGAAATTACGTTTCTTTTCTTTTTTTGGTGACTATTGTCAATGCCAAGCTCACCGGCTGTCTACACCCACTCTGGAGAGTTGGGTCATTCTGCTCAAGAACTCGACCCAGGAGTGATTATTGTTACATTGCGGTAGGAATTGCACACAATGAAACCCATCCCCTGAAAGTGTGCAGTTGAGTGGTTTTTAATATATTCACACAGTTGTGCAGTCACCACTATGATCTAGTTCCAGAACATTTTCAGCACCCCCAAATAAACCTTGAACTCATTAGCAGCCCTTCCCCCAACTCTCCCCGCCCATGGCGACCGCAAATCCACTTTCTGCCCTGTGGGGTTGTCTGTTCTGGACACTTACTAGAGATGGAAGGCCACAACATGAGTCCTTGTGTGTCTGACTTCTCTCACTTAGTGTGACGTTTTCAAGGGTTGTCTGTGTGATAGCAGGGGTCAGGACTTCATTTCCTTTCTGTTGCCTAATGATGGTCTGTCCATTGTATGGATGTTTGGATGTTTATCTGTTCATTGTTGACATACTTATTTTCGATCAACTCCAAAAGGTGGTTTTTTTTTCCTATTACTGTTTTTAATCAATGTTTTAGCTCTTGTACAGGAAAATTTGTTAATTTATCTTAATGAGGAGTGTTCAGACTATAACTTTGGAGAAAAAAGGCAAATCAAAGTCCTTTTAGGACATAGAGACGAATTTGTTCTTGAGGACCTTCTTGGCTAAGCCTAGGGATACATCTGAGTCAGGCCCCTCAGAGAATGGGGGTGGCAGTGCCCCAGGGACCCTCACCCCTTTCTGCTTTGGTCCCTCCTTTCCAAAGCACTGAAGCTGCTAGGGCCCTACCTCATGGCTGGCAAGGCCCTTGTCTTCACCATGTCTTCACCATGATGTCTTGTTGACTCGTGCTGGCTTGTGTTTCCAATATCCCCCATGCCCTTGTCGTCCAGTTGCCTGTGGCCCGCTCCCTGTTGGGGCATTGGAACATGTGAAAGTCTTTGGCCTTCATGAACTTTCCGGCCTTCCCAGCTTGCCTCTTGCTGCCACTCCTGCCCATCAAACTCCTCCACATGTGGCAGTACCCAGCTCATCCGTCATTTCCTCCAGGAGCCTCCAGGCTCCTGAAACCTTCTTCCTCTGGGCTCTGGCAAAGTTTTGTTTGTATGTCTGTTGTGGCCAGGGTGTTTCTGACAATATTTAACAACAGAAGAGGTACAGGCCCCAATAAACCAGACCAGACTAGTCAGAGCCAGGCAGGTATTTACTCCTGGCTGCTGGGTTCAGGAGATATCGGGGCCCGAGTTGGGGGTTTGGGGGAGGGGAGGGGACACTGAGGTGTGGCTGTACCACACATGCCAACTGGGTTCCATCTCGCTCACACGGACTGGTCGAATCAGAGCTGGTTCTGCATCAGTCACTTTCCTGTCTTCAGCTGCGCGCTCCCTGTGGCCTCTGGAGCCAGTGAGGTGCCTGCTTCCTAATGCCAGGAGGCGGGGAGTGGAAGCCACATTGATCTGCACCATTTGGTTCTTCCAAAGCCCAGATCACTCAGCCAGATGAAATCCACCCCCAAACCCAACCTAGCTGAACACGAGTCTTAGATACTTGACCAGCTGGGCATGACTGATGGCAAAGTGGGGCGAGGAAGCTTCAGTCTCCCAGTGAGAACTGCTGCATTCAGAGCAACGGGACGCCAGCCTACAGGAGGGCACATGCCCCAGTGCACCTGTCCAGAGCACATCTGGCCAGCCTGGTCCCTCTCTTGAGTGCACTTCTTTCCAGCAGCGTGCCCATTTTGCTCTCGGCCTCCACCTCTTGGAACGGCTGTGTTCTTCATCCTCTATCGCTGTCATGTTTGTTCCTTTCAAAGTTGTGGGGAGAGAGGAGGACTCAGCAGGGGTGCACAGCTTAAGGGATGCCCAAAATGCAGTCACTGGGATCGTAGTTCACTGTACTGTGTCACAAGTAAAAATGAACGCGGACAGTTCCAGGTTGAACAAAATATCAAGTTGTAAGTGGAGACAGCACCACAGAGATCCTTGTGAGGTCTCTGGCCATCGTCACCTGCAGTGGAAATGCTCATTCTCGGCCCTTGGGAAGCTCCAGGTGTGCATGTGGAGGCTGTGCAGTTGCTTTTTCCAACCCCACAGCCAGGAGGAGGACCACACTGGCTCTGCTTCTTACCAACCTGCCCGGAAAAATCTCCCCTGTGATGCACGGGACCACACACCCTCATTTCCAGGGGGCAGCCTCTGTTTATGGGTCGTTAGATCAATAATCACAATTACTAGATATGAGCTGTGGCTTTGTTTTTTTTTCCCCCATCTGTGTCGGTCTCTTCCTGTTTTCTAAGGGCTGCTACTGTGACATTAAGTAATGTATAGAAAATCAGGTACTTCCTATTTCGGAGCCAGCCGGGTTTCGTCTCTGGTTGAGTCTCCTCCATGCCGCTCAGAATGGTGCTTTTCTAGTTCAACATGGAGTTGACTCAAAGGCCAAGCAATGGGGAAGCCATCCTCTTTTGTTTTATTTTCTAAGATGCAGGGAACATCTCTCTATGCTTTGAGATTCTGCCTGCGGCGTTGGGATGGTGGAAGATGCCTCAGACACGTTCTCGGGGAAGAGCCGCAGACTCCCTACACAGCGGAGCAGAAGGGCGCATGAGCCCCCTCGTCCTGAGGGAGGGGGGCAGCCCACAGGTTTCTTCGGGAACTATGGCTGTCTTCTCAGTTTCTGGCCAGGTCATTTGTATTTGAGTTGGAGCATCATTGACTGAAAATCATCAAGCTTCATAAAGGTATGTAACATGTCCCCTGAGATGAGCATGTAGAAGATGTCAGTTTAAAAAAAAAACAAGCTTTTTTTAAGCGTGTGTTCTTAATGATATATTTATCTTTAAGCATGCAGTTGAAAAGAAATATCGCATAAAACTGGGTCTGACCCAGTTCAGTAATTCTCTTGTGTGCTTAACAGCACTGTTGCTTTTGTCAAAATATTTACTGCACTTCATAATGGCTGTCAGAAACCAGGTCTACAATCCACGTTTGACTAAACATGAAAACAAGCTATAGGAAATCTGTGGCTTTGTAAGCAGTTTTTTCTAGTGATAGACCTAATTAAAATGAAGGTGTGAATTGTTTAGAAATACTAGTTATGTTAGCCTGAGAGTGTGCAAAACTAAATGTACAGTAGATTCTAAAAAGCTATTTGATACAGAGCCTATTTATAGTGCTTCTGCTGATCACCCAAGGGTAGCATTTTTCAATGAGATTTACAAGGGACCATGGACCCTGGTCCACGTATTTACACACATACTTGGCTTCCCAGTGTCCAAAATAGCTGAGAGCTGCAGGGTCTGTCAGATAAGCCATGGAGCCGTGCTCTGAGAGGTAACATGCCTCTCTGTTCCCGTAGCAAATCTTTCTGTGAGAATGAAACCAGAGATGTTATCTGCCAAAATGCAGCGAGGGACAGGATGCGAGCTAGAAAAATGATAGCGTCGGTTGGCTGGGAAAAGCAGAATCAACGTCAGGGCCAGTTTAAAATAATGTGCCTAATTCTACTGCCCCAGATAAGAGCAGGCATTTTGGACCACAAGGCTAATGTCAGTTCGAGGGAGCGTGGAGGCTCTGCAGCCATCTTGGGGACTGTGGGAAGATCCTGAGGACACAAGGATGAAGACGGGCTTCCTCAGTTGCACTTCAGCTGAGAAATTGAGGGAGGGTTGTGGTCACGGAGGAGGGGGCCATGTGATCCGGGTCATCCAGAAGAACCTAAATGATCACTGCGGGGCGGCCTGTGGGAAATGAGGCCACGACAAAAGGCAAACGGAACTGGCCAGAGACTTCTTTCCTTGTAGAAATTGTGAACATGTATGCAGAGAACCGAGCTTGCAGAAGGGAGCTGGGGGAGTTCTGTTTGATTAAGAGGGAAGATCCCAACACGTGGGGCACCTGCTCTGCACACACCAATCACATCCACTGTGTTTCCAGTTCTTTGAAAAAGTGGACATGAGCCCCCCTCCTCATATCCGAAGTGCCCGGTGCGGAGCAGTTGGGTGGCTTAGTCAAAGTCACAGAGCTTGTCAGGGGCAGCAGACTCGAAGACCGCGGTTGTCTCTGGAGTCTGGGAATTCCAGCACCCACGCGGCCCTTCAGGGTGTGGTGCTGTGATGGTGGCTGAGTGGCCCTGGGATGACCGCATTGGGGGGGAGTTTCTGCAGGGCCCGATTGGGGCATTGGGAGGTAGCCTTTTTTCTGCTTTGGCTGGCAACCAAGTGAGCGTGGCCTTTGCAGACCTTCATTGCTTTAGCTGTGGTTTCATGATGACCACTCGGTAGTCATAGCCATGGCCGAGCTTTCCTTATATGGTGGTGATGTCCTGTGGGCTTCGAACATAGGAATACATAAGGAAAAGGGGTTGGTACAAAGAAGACCATGTCAAGGAAAATGATGCCCGTTGAGGCCGTTTCTCTAAGGGGAGCCTTGTGGAACTCCAGGCTAGGGACATGGTTTTAGTTTAGGGAAACTATGGGTGCTGCATTAAATCCATTGATTCACACACTGGCAGGGTGGTTCCTATTTCAGTTATTTATTTATTTACTGTTTATTATTTTAATAAATCAGCCTTTTGTTTTACGATAATTGTAGATTTGCATGTGGTTGTAAGAAATATTCAGAAAGATCCCTTGTAGCTTTTATCCAGTCCCCCTCCCCCACCCGTGGTAACGTTTTGCAGATCACAATTAGGATATTGACGTTGGGAAGGTCAAACTGCAGATCATTTCCATCATCAGAAGTGTCCCTCCCTCATGGTCTCGCTCACTTTTCTCCTGCCCTCCTCCTCCTAACTCCTAGTAACCACCAGTGTATCCTCCAGTTCTAGAATTTGTCACTTCAGGAATGTTATATGGGTAGGACCACACAGCGTGTAGTCTTTAGGATTAACTTTCCTTGCGCAGCATAATTCTCTGGAAAGTCATCCCAGTTCTACGTATTAGTAATTTAGCCCTTCTTCCCCCCCCCCGAGTTTAGCCCTTCTTATTGCCAATTAGTGTTCTATGATGTGGATGTACCACAGTTGGTTTAAACATTGGTCTGTTGAAGGACATCTGGGCTGATTCTAGGTTTTGGTTCTTATAAAGCTGCTAAGAACATTTGTGTACAGGCTTTTGTGTGGACAGAACCTATCCTTTCTCTGGGGTAAATGCCCAGAAGTGCAGTCCCTGGATTGAGCGGTAGTTGTATCTTTAATTTTTTTTTTTTTTTGAAACTGCCCAGTTCTTTTCCAGAATGACTGTACTTTTCCACACTCACACCACCAATGTGTCTGGTGAATGCACATCCGCCCCTGTGTCTGGTGGTGTCACTGTGCTTTGTTTTTGCCATTCTTATAGGTGTGCAGTGATACCTCACTATGGTTTTAGTTGGCATTTCCCTGATGCCTGACAGTGTTGAGCATCTCAGGAGCCCGTGAGTCTGCAGGACTCTATTCACTGTCTTCTGAATAGGGGCTTTCACACAGCAGCGATTTTTCATCTTTAGCTCAGGTCTGAAAACTTTTTTTTTCTTTTTTTTTTTTTTTTAGACAGAAAGAACACAAACAGGAGGAGGGACAGAGAGAGAGGAAGAAGCAGACTCCCTGCAGAGCAGGGAGTCTGATGTGGGGTCTGATCCCAGGACTCTGGTATCATGACCCAAACCGAAGGCAGACACTTAACCAACGGAGCCATCCAGGGGCCCCTGAAAACTCTCTCCTGTGCCCTAGAGCCTGAAGATTTTCTCCAGTGTTTTTTCCTAGAGCTTTCTGGTTTTACATTTTATATTCAAGCCCGTTTCACATTTTGAGTTAATTTTTGTCTACAAAAGGGGTGAGGTTGAGGCTGTTTATTTTTTGTACCTATACATGTCCGTTGTTGAAAAAGTTACATACTCCCTCCGCTGAATTGCCTTTGAACATTTGTTCACAATCAGTTGGGTATGTTCATGTGGGTCTAATTCTGTTTTTTTAAGAAAATTCTGTTCTGTTGATCTGCGTGTCTGTTCCTCTGCGAATACAGCACAGTCTTGGTTCTGTGGCTGTGTAATACATTTTCTTTCTTTTTTTTTTTTTTAAGAAAAAATTTTAAAAGATTTTATTCATTTATCTGAGAGAGAATGAGTGAGAGGGAGCATGAGAGAGAAGAAGGTCAGAGGGAGAAGCTGACTCCCCAAGGAAGTCTGGGATCACTACCTAAGCCCAAGGCTCAACCAATGGAGCCATGCAGGCGCCATGTGTAATACATTTTCAAATCATGTAGACTGATTTGATCATTTCCGTTTTATTATCCATTTTCAAAACTGAGTTATTCCAGTTCTTTTACCTTTCTATATAAATTTTAGAATAGTCTTGTCTATGCCCATAAAAAGTCTTACTGGGATTTTGATAGGAACAGACTTGAGCCTGCATGTTAGTCTGGTGAGAACGAACATCTTTACTAAGGTCAGTTTTCCACTCTGTGGACACAGTGTCTCCTTCTGCATTTAGACCTTCTTTCAGTTCTTCCATTAGTGCCTTGTACTTTTCAGCAGATAGGTCCTGCACAGGTTTCATTAGATGTATTCCTAAGTATTTCTGTTTTTGAGTGATTTTAAGTGGCATTGTATTTTAAGCTTTGGCTTCCAGTTCGTTAGTTATGAAAGTAGAATTAACTTTTATATGTTGAACTTGTATCATGTGACTTTGATGAATTTATTAGTTCTAGGAATTTTTTTTTTGTAGATTTCTTGAAATTTTCTACATAGACAATCACGTCATCTGCAAAAAGGGGCAGTTTTGTTTCTTCCTTTCCTATCCATAGGTCTTTGATTCCCTTTCTTGCTTTATCGTACTGGCTGGAACTTCCAGTACTGTGTTGAATGAGAGTGATTAGAGAGACGTCTTTGTTTTGTTCCTAATCTTAAGGAGAAAGTATTTCAGGTTTTTGCCATTAAGTGTAGTATCAGCTATAGATTTTTTTTTAAGATTTTATTTGACAGACAGAGATCACTAGTAGGCAGAGAAGCAGGCAGAGAGAGGGGGGGAAGCAGGCTCCCTGCTGAGCAGAAAGCGCGATGCGGGTCTGGATCCCAGGACCCCGGGATCACTACCTGAGCTGAAGGCCCCCACTGAGCCCACTAGGCACCCCTCAGCTATAGATGTTTTGTAGATGCTCCTCATCACGTTGAGAAACTTTCCCTCTATTTTCTGTGTTCTGAGAGATTTTATCACGTGTAGGTTTTGACTTCCACTGAAAGCTTTTTCTACATCAATTGGTGTGATCATATGATTTTCCTCCTTTACTGTGTTAATGTGGTACTAATCCCATTAGTACATCCTTGGAACTTTTGGCCGTGAAGAACTATACTGTAGAGTCTGTTAATATTTTTGTGAAGGACTCTGCCTCGGTATCCATGCAGGATGTTGCTCTGTAGTTTTCTGTTTTGTGCTGTTGCTTTGGTGTCAGGATAACGTGTAGATTCATAAAATTAGTTAGGAAGTCTTCCCTCCTCTTCTGTTTTCTGTAAGAGGTTGGTGTTGATTCTTTTCTTTCTTTCTTTCTATAAAGATTTTATTTATTTGGCAGGGACAGACAGAGCAAGAGAGGGAACACAAGCAGGGGAAGTGGGAGAGGGAGAATCAGGCTTCCCAATGAGCAGGGAGCCGGATACGGGACTTGATCCAGGACCCTGGGATCATGACCTGAGCCGAAGGCAGACGCTTAACCAACTGAGCCACCCAGGCACCCCAATGTGTTGATTCTAAAGTGGTATACAAATGATCTCTTTCATATTTGGCAACTTGTGGTAGTTTGTGCTTTTTTGAGGAATTTGTCCATTTTATCTAGGTTATCAGATTTATCTGAGTATCATGTTTATTCACAGAATTCCCTTTTTATCCATTTGGTATCCACAGGGTCTGTAGTGGTATCCCTGCTTCTTTCCTATCTGATACTACTAATGGATGTCTTCCCTCGTTTTTCCTTTCTCAGTATTCACAGAGATTTTGAAGATCAATTTTATTGATCTTCTGAAAGAACAAGCTTTTTCTTTCATTGACTTTATTATTTTTCTCTTCCAACTTTATTGATTGCTTTCCTTTTTTTTTTATTATCTCTTTCTTTCTGCTTGCTGTGGGCTTATGATGCTTTTCTTTCACTAGGTACTTGAAGTAGGAGCTTAGATTTTTGCTTTGTGGTTCTCTTAATGCAAGCCTTTAGTGCTCTCCATTTACCTCTGAGCACTGTGCTAGCTGCTCCCCACAAATTCTGAGAGGCACCACTCATTCGGTGGTGGTGTTATTGTTGCTACCCTTGATGCTTCGTCTTTAAACACCTGGGTTGCTTAGTGGTATGCTGATTCTTTCCAAGTGTTGGGAGATTTTCCCGTTACCTTTCTGTTATTGACGTCCAGTTTGATTTTATTCTGGGCAGAAAACACTCTCTGTATGATTTCAGTTCTTACTAAGGTCTGTGTTACAGTCTGGGAGATGGTCTCTCCGGGTATGGCATCTGGGTCCTGGCAGGAAGTAGAAATTACACAGGTTATACAAGAGAAAGTTAAAACAAGAAGTAATATCCTTTGTTGAGAGTGACTATAATATGTAAGGAAAATTTGTAGGATACTTTAGGATTGAGAGGAAGGACAGACTTGGAAGAGGTTCCTACCTCATCGGAGAGGCTATGGCTTGGATCTTGAAGAGCAGAGAAGCTGGCTGATATAGCCAGACTGGAGCTTGCCTGGAGTTGCTGGGTGAACAATAGGCCACATTCCGGATTGTAGGCTGTCATCCTGTCAGCAGGTGACGGACAATAGGAGACATGGGTGTACATTGGGCATCTGGACACCAGTGGGGACAGAGGCCTTTGGAGCTAATGGGCTGCATGGGTGGGAGGTGGAGTGGTTGTCTGTGGACACCGCAGCCACTGGAGGGCTACGCACAGGATACAGAAGGAGCTGCACAACCGTGTGACTCTCCAGCCATAGGCAGGCTTTGATTTCTGCGCGTGGGGATGCGGACAGCTCAGTGTCAGGCTGAGGCTGCAGGATCGCAGGGGCGTGTGTGTGGGGACCGGCAGGGCGGGCTCTGGCAGATGTCCTTGCACCCACACCGCTGACCCTCTCCTTGGCCCCTGCTAAAAATTGTAGGAAGCCTCTTCTTCCTGGAATGTCCCTTAACATTGTGCCCCCTTTAAAATCTTAAAGGAATTGCACTGTTTATCGTATAGCATATGTCGAAGGGTGCATTTGGTACTGACAGGCAATAAATTCATAACTGACATGGCCTGCCCCTGGGGCCACTCAGCTTCCATGTACATATTGGGACTTCCTTAACACAATGAAACAACACTGTATTTCTGCCTAACGAGATACATCTTTCCTTCCTGCAATTGAAGAAGTTTTAACTCTTTCAAAATAAGAGTAAATAGTCATTATATCCATCACAGGATATATTAATTACTACCCGGAGTAAGTCAAGGGCTTCCTGAATATTCTCTTCCCTAAAGACCAAGTTTACAACTTTTACAAAGTTAACCTCCAATAATAACTCATGCATAAAATCTAAAAGTATGAAGGAGAAGAAAGAAGTAGAGGATGATTACTCTATGTAGACAGACCCTTCGGTACAGCATGTATAGAGATCCCATATAAAGCTCTTCTTGTTGTCCTTTCTGCAGGTGGCCATGAGGTTGTGGTCCATTCCAGAGTTTTCTTGCCCTCAGGGCAGGACCTCAGCTGCTATGTGTTCTTTACCCTTGGATTAGGTAGTATTCCCTAAAAAGTTTGAGTATTTAGTTTTTCCTCTAGTTACTGTCACTCTAGTATGTGGCTAAAGGTCCCTCTGGGAAAGACTAGAAGGAAGATCGAGTGTGTCTTTGTGGCAAAAGCAGGGGCTCCTCTTTCAGGGACCTGGCACCCCTGTCCTTCAGGGACCTCTGACCTGTGAACTGACTTAGATCTGAAAACTGGATACAAGGTCATGATTGTCCATTTGGTGACTTGAGTCAGGTTGTTTACTACCACAGAGTGTTTCTTGCCATGTAGACCAAGCAATGTCCTAGCAGGCTGACTATCTTTTTCACTTTTTTTTTTTAAAAAGATTTTATTTATTTATCTGACAGAGAGATAGCAAGGGAGCACAAGCAGGTAGAGTGGCAGGCAGAGGAAGAGGGAGAAGCTGGCTCTCTGCTGAGCAGGGAGCCCAATACAGGGCTTGATCCCAGGACCCTGGGATCATGACCTGAGCCGAAGGCAGGTGCTTAACTGACTGAGCCACCCAGGCACCTCCACCTTTTTCGCTCTTAAGGACACAAGGATCAGGCAACCACTTCTAAAGATCTCTGAGGCCCAAAGAATTCTGACTACTGACATGTCCCCCTGCTGTGTGGTTGACATGCCTACTTTGCCTTTGACAATTAAGTTCTGCCACTTGGCCTTTGCTATACTGGGATTCAGACATCACATTGAAATCAAGGAGCCTATCCCAAGGGTGGCATCCCCTACAGTCATGCTTGGCTTGTAAAAATAGCAACCACAAAGGTTTTCAGAGACCCAAGTGGCCCCTCACTAATGTATTTCTCAATGTCCTGAGAATCCATTCCCACATATATATTCCCCATGTTTCTGTGACTATGTATTGGCAAAGGCCTCCAGCTCTTTTGGTAGATAAGCTGTTTCCTCCAGGGTCACAGTGTATACCTGTCCACCCAGTCATGCTGAGACATGATTCTTGTTAGGGGTCTTCTGGCAACAGGGGTTGGTAGGCTGGGTTCAGAGAAGAAGGGACATCCCTTTTCAAGGTGTCTGCCCCAAGTGAGGGTATCACAAGGCTTTTTAAACTGATGGAGACAGGTCTTGGACATCGGAGGGAAATCTGTTGCTGCTGCTAAGAGGGACTCAGGATGACCCAGATGTCAACATTGTCAATTTCTTGAGGTCCAGTAAGATTTCCTTATTCCACGTTTCAAGAATCTTCTTTCCCCCCCATTAATGGCCTAATTTTCACATGAGAAACTTGGCAAGACTGTGAATTCAGCTGCCATTTTAATTCAGCAACTTACACCATTATGTTTTGTGTTTGATTTTCAGCAATGCCTGCCCTGTGGCTATGAGAAAGAAGGGATTTTTTTAGGGCTGTCATGGAGGCTGTCTGCTTTTCAGACCATGACTTGAGGTAGGAGTTAACAGACCTGAGCTTGTCGTTTTCTCTCCATAAGCACTCAGGGGCACTTAGAAACGTTCATCCCACACCACAGCCTTTGTAGTCATCATTACCACCACGTGGCAAGAGCAGAAGGCACTCGAGCTCCGGAGGAACGTGCTCCAGTTGGCACTTAATCACCGTCAACCACAGATGATAGCTTGATTAATTGTGACGCCACTGCATGTCAGGGGTTACCAGCAGCACATTTCTTATTGGCAAGGAACTTACCATCACACTCAAGTCCAGGGGCATGACCAGATCAGTCCCTAGATCCCATCTTTAGGGATCCGTGTCCTGGGACCACTCCTGGAATTCTGTAGTAATCTATGTCTAATCAGGAGACAGAAACCACAGTAGTTGACACTCCAGAAGTTTAACATAAGAACAATGAACTGTAATAAAAGACCAACTCTAAGATACAAGAAACTCTCTGTGGTATCATAGGGTAGAGAGATTATCCAAGAAAGGGCATACTTGGAAGTGATTTGGACCTCAATGGGGAAGCTGTGGTTTTGCCATTGAACAGCAGAGGAGTTAACCAGGTTAACCAGATTAGAGCTTGTCTGGTGTTGCTGGGTAAACAGTAGGTAAATACCCTGGAGGGCAGGCAGGAAGCAGGAGATGTGTTTGTATACTGGGAGTTTGGACACCGGTAGAGACAGAGCTCTTCAGAGCTCATGGGCTGTGTGGTGGGAAGTAGGTCTTGCTGAGGGAGCAGCCCCTTGTGTAGACCCCCAGCCACAGATGGGTGGTGCTCTGACTCCTGGGGCCCTAGTTTCTCTGTCAAGAAGGCTACAGACACATCATCTCTGGTCTTAGGCTGTACAGTTTCAGAGAGACCATGTTTGTGGCCTGTGGCCTGTGGCCTGACTCCATCGGATATCCCCATATTGAGTATGAGGTTGCTGTCTGTATGACATCGTAGACATGTAGTTCATCAGAGTCCCCTCATGTCATTATTTTACCATTGGGAATGAAGTGTAACAACTTTTTCTCCATTTACCCTTCCCCATTTATGGTTATCTTAAATATTCTGCTTGTGTTTAGAGCTGCATCAGGTTGCTCTTCCTGTTTCAACCATCAGTCATCATTTAAAGAATTCTAAAGGAAATTGAGAATTTTCGTATATTTTTATAAGTATAAAAATAGGTATTTTTGGGGCGCCTGGGTGGCTCAGTGTGTTAAAGCCTCTGCCTTCGGCTCAGGTCATGATCTCAGGGTCCTGGGATCGAACCCCACATCAGGCTCTCTGCTCAGCGGGGAGCCTGCTTCCCCCTCTCTCTCTCTGCCTGCCTCTCTGCCTACTTGTGATCTCTCTCTGTCAAATAAATAAATAAAATCTTTAAAAAAAATAAGTGTTTTTATAGGTATACTAATATTACCTGTATTTACCTGTATTTTTACTCTGTTATTGTTTTTCCTTCTTGATGTTCCAAGTTTCCTACTTTATTATTTCCTTTCTGTTTGGAGAACTTTCTTCGGCTCTTCCTCTAGAGTAGGTCTGCTGGCGACAAATTCTCTTGGTTCTCTTTTATTTGATAATGTTTTGATTTCACCTTTATTCAAGGAGGATTTTTTTTTCTGGATATAGAATTTGGGTTGACAGCTCCTTTATTTCAGCCCTTTCAAAATGTACCATTTCCTTCTGGCCTTCCAAGTTTCTGATGAGAAATTTGCTGTCATTAGAATGGTTTTTCCCCTTTAGGTAAGGTGTCATTTCTTTCTCATTGTTTTCAAGACTTTTTTTCTTTGTCTTTAGAGTTTGGAAGTTTGACTCTGATGTATGTTGGTGAGGGTTTCTTTGGTTTTATCTAGTTTGGGGTTCACTATCTTCTTGAATCTGTAAGTTTTAGGTCTTTTGTGAAATTGAAGTTTTCAGCATTATTTAAATACTGTTTGAGCTCAGTCACCTTTTATTTTCCCTGCCAGGACTCTGATGACATGAATGTTACACTTTTTGTTAGTTCCACAGGTTCCTGAGGCTCTGTTCATTTTTTAAGCCTGTTTTCTCTCTATAGTT